>NC_058412.1:128484064-128729228 GCF_002201575.2 Neomonachus schauinslandi
TTAAAAATAAACTCGTGTTTTTTTTTTTTCTTCCCTTTTGGTGTTGGGATATTTTTTTCCCAAAAAAAAAAGGGGGGGGGGGGGGGGTTCCCCCCCCCCCCCCCCCCCCCCCCCCCCCCCCCCCCCGGCATTTTACTCCACAGATATTCCAGTATCAGGTCATTTCTGCTCCTGTTTTCAGCTTCCAGTTAGTTCCATCAGCATAATCTTTGTCAGAGGGTGGGAGTTTTACATTTGCAATTCTAGATTTTTCTTTCTGCTGGGTTTCCGGCAGCCCACTGCTGTTTTTTTTACATATCTACTGCACATCAAATGAGTCAAGGCCAAGAAGTGGTCCTAGGATGTTTCCTGAGGATAGGGGTGAGGGGTCCCTGTGGGATTTCTCTCTTTGCGGTGTTAAGAGTTTGAAAGGCATAACTTTCTGCAGGGGGTTGGTGGTGAGAAAGTCCTCTGAGCCCACCTTTTCAAACCAGATCTCCACTTACCTTCCTCCTTTGTCTTTTCACTGAATGTTTGGGGGTCAAATGCACTTCCTGACAGTCCTCCAATATAGTCATGCCCAAACCTGACTGTGCATCGGATCACCTGGTAAGTTTTCAAAACATGGGGATTCTCAGGCTTTGCTTCTGATTTACAGGATCATACCCTGGAAGTCTAGAAACTATACTGACTACAAGAGGGCCCTCACTTGAGTCAAAGATCAGAACGAACTACGAACACATTGAAATACGTAGGAATTTAGTATCATGAGAATCATGTTGAATGGGGAGTAAGTCACCTCTCAGTGTGGATATGTGTTCAGAAAGAGGGTGCCCCTAGCCCTCTTCAATGCGTGGAGTTGATAGCATTTACTGGCGCGTTTATCGTCTGCTTCTCTCCCCTGGAATGTCAGCCTCCTGAGAGTGGGAGCCTTCTCCACACTCTTTTTTTTTTTTAATGTAAAGATTTTATTTATTTATTTGACAGAGATACACAGCGAGAGAGGGAACGCAAGCAGGGGGAGTGGCAGAGGGAGAAGCAGGCTCCCCGCGGAGCAGGGAGCCCGACACAGGGCTCGATCCCAGGATCCCGGGATCATGACGTGAGCCAAAGGCAGATGCTTAACGACTGAGCCACCCAGGTGCCCCATCTCCACACTCTTCAAGGTCAAGTCACAGCACCTAGGTCAGTCAGTGTCTGCACCTCCAGGTACTTGTTGGTTTGTGCTGGGTGGCTGTCCAAGTGAATGAACTGTTTGATAGGATTCGATGGTCAGGGAGGGCCCAGGTCCTGTTCTAATCTGACCCCCTTATGGTATAGATGCTGAAACACAGCTCCGAGAAAGAGACCTGGCAGGCCGAGGTTCTCAGCACACCTGCCGCACTGGCCATTTGCAGCAACTTTCTGCTCCTAGGACACCTGAGGTTTTTTTCTTTTTTTTAATATTCAAAGATACGTGCTGCAGCATTGTTAATGGTAGCAAAAAATGGAAACAGAAGGAGTAACTACTGGCCCATTCACGGAATATTATACAGACATTAAATAAAATGAAATAAACTGATAAGCATTGGATTGAAGTATTATTGAGTGACAAGAGTAAAATGCACTAAAGGGTAAAATAATACCCTGCTTTGGTAAGGCAAGTGGTGATAAATTACTGCCTAGGATTACTTGAACCTGGATAAATAATATGAATTTAGCTGTGAAGACAGGTTATGCATGGGGGCTGGGGAGGGGAAGCAAGAATATTAGGGGGAGGGGGGAAGTTGGCAGAAATCAAGAAAAAAAAAAGAAAATTAAATGACCGCAGTATAAAAAAATCATGTGTGATATGCGGATGTTTATGTATTTGTGAAAATTACATAACTATGCACGGAGGTATATAAATAGAAGTTGCTCTTAAAAAACCGTGGGATGCACTTGAAGCAGTGTAAGGACAATACACAGCCTTGGGTGTATTCTTTAGGAAAGAGAGATTGAAAATAAATGAGCTAACGTTTAACTTAGGAACTCAGTAAAAAGAGAAACAGAGTAAATGCAAAGAACAATGGAAATAAAAGGAAATCACTCTCTCTCTGACGTTTTTAGCAATAGAAATATCCTAAAGTTAATATGCAACGTTAAGAGTTGTTTATTATGGGTGAAGGGTACGGGGATGTTCATTGCGCGATTTTTTCTTTACTGTATTTGTAACTTTCCTGTTAGAAAAAAAGTGTCAAAAGACAAAATTCAGTAAAGTGACCCCAGGAGGGCCATTCTATTCCAAAGGCAGGAGGCTTGGCCCCTGGGCAGGATGATGCCAATGTTCCTCGCCCATCCTGTGGGCTGCTGCATCCCAAGGCAGGACTTGGGATGTTAGTGGAGAATAAAAATTAACCTTGGACACTTGATTTTGATTCTCCTCTGCCTGACTTCACTTCTCTTCCTACTGCCCCCTTATGGAAGGCATTTGCCAGAATCTCAGTGGTTGAGAGCATCTGGACCGCACTCCGGCCTGCCAGGGACCAGCTCAGGGTTCCCTTCAAGGACGAAAGGGGAGAAGGCAGGGGAAACACTCAGGGCGGTGCCTGGCTTTGGAGAAAGGAAACTTCCTTTTTCTTACCTCTTTGTTTTTTTCTTTTTTTTCTTCCTTTGTTTTTGTTTTTGTTTTGTTTTGTTTTGTTTCGTAGGCTCCACGCCCAATGTGGGATTTGAACTCACGACCCTGAGATCAAGAGTTGCATGTTCTTCCAACTGAGCCAGCCAGGCATCCCATCTCTTATCTCTTTGGATTCGACTCCCATACTTGAGTCATTAATTCTGAAAGCTGTCTCTATTCCCAATCTGTTATGTGGGCTTTGGTTCTGGATAGTTCTCTAATCCTGTATACTATCTGCTCTGACCCCAAAACTGTGCAACTCTTTATGAGCCAGGCAGTGGGTGCGTAGCCTAGGACAGGCACATTCGCACCTGTCTTCCTCATAGGCTCCAGTGGGGAAGGTAGACATTGACCCAAGTAGAGTTCAGGGACAAGGTCTTGGGCTGGTACGGTCACCATCTTATTAGCTAGCTCACTGTGCACAAATGACAATTTCTCTGAGACTCAGTTTCCTCTTGCATAAAACCAGGATCACAAACGGCATATATATCAAGTGTACAGTGAGTGTGGAGTTTTTTATTTGTCTCTTGTGTGTCTTTCCCATTGTGTTCATGAGGGCACAGTCTTCGAAGGTTTCCTTCACCATAGGTTTCTTAGAGCCTTGAACAGTGCCTGGCACATATACATATTCTCTAAATATTTGTTGAGTTAATTAATTAATTTTGTCTTTTGGTTCAACTTTAGAATTCAAAAGAACCTTCCTTTACTTCCCTAAGAAGAGATATATTTAAGGGTTTATCTAAACAGTACAACTAAAGGGGCACCTGGCTGGCTCAGTCGGTAGAACATATGACTCTTATTCTCGGGGTTATAAGTTCAAGCCCCATGTTGGGTGTAGAGATTACTTAAAAGAATGAAATCTTAAAAAAAAAAAAATGAGGAAAGAATATAACTAGACCTGGAAGTGTTGGGTTATAGGGAACACACACCTTCAACTTTAACTCAATGTCTTCCATTCTCCAAAGGGTTGTATCAATCGCCCCCAACAAGTAACAGTTTATAAGGGTCCCCTCTGTCTATACTTCTTCTAGAACATGGTAAAGACTTTTAAAGTCTTGACTATGCTTTTTCTTTAAAGGGGAGAATGAAAATGAAGCTGTTCACTTTACACAATACTACACCTTTACACATTTATTTATTTATTTATGATTTATTTATATATTTATTATAAAGAGAGAGAAAGCATGCATGGGGGTGGGGGGCAGAGGGACAGGGAGAGAGAGAATCTCAAGCAGACTCCCCATTGAGTGCAGAGCCCTATGTAGGGCTCGATCTCACAACCCTGAGATCATGACCTGAGCTGAAATCAGTAGTCGGACACTCAACCTACTGAGCCACCCAGGTGCCCCTACACATTTTTATGTTTGTTATTATTGGATATTCACATTATCACCCTAGACCTCATGGCACATGTCCCCTCCTGGGAGCCCTTTCCCAAATCCCTGTATAGGTTGGTTTCCTCTGAAGTCACTCTCTATCCCATCTCTCTGTTTATTTCCTTCATGGAACATTGAAATCTGAAAGCATCTTTTTGATTGTACTTCTCTACTGCTTTCTCCCCACAGATCTATGCCGGCTCTTGTCTATCTTGTTCACCACTGTATCTCTGGTCCTAGCTCCGAGCCTGGCACAGGGTAGGAATATAAGAAATATTTACAGAAGAAATGAAAGACTGTAAGGCCTTTTTGGAAAGCTAAAGCCAATTTAGACATTTATCGACCATCAGACTTTTTTTTTTTAACCGTGACAGTAATAGGTTCCTATCAGATAATCTTCCGCCTTCATTTGGCTCTTTATCCCTTTTAAATTGGAGATTTTGTAATCCATTCAACAAGTGTTTGCTGATCACTTGTTATGTGCCAGGAAACCTGCTCAGGGAATGAAGACAGAATTCTAGGTCCGCAGTTTTGCTGGGAAGTGGGCTGGGATGACTAAGGGCAGAACGAAGCGTGAAATCTGGCTTCACAGAAAGAAAATTTTCTTCTCCTAGGGTAGCAGTCTTGGTAATGATTAGCACCAACATTCATAGGATGTTTACTGTATGCTAGGTACTGAACTAGTTGCTTAACCCGAGTTATATATTTAATCATCAGGGAAAACATACCAGGTAGTTACTATCAACATGTAGTCACCTCTAGGAGCATTTCACCTCCCTGAATCCTGTATATGTGTGTGGGGAGAAAAGAGAAAAAGAAGAATGCTTTAGGGGCACCTGGGTGGCTCAGTTGTTAAGTGCCTGCCTTTGGCTCAGGTCATGATCCCAGGGTCCTGGGATCGAGTGCCGCATCGGGCTCCCAGCTCAGGGGGAAGCCTGCTTCTCCCTCTCCCACTCCCCCTGCTTGTGTTCTCTCTCTCGCTTTCTCTCTCTCTGTCAAATAAATAAATAAAATCTTAAAAAAAATGCTTTAAATTATATGAGCAATCATGTGAACTGTTCCAAGGAAGAGAAGATGCTTTCCCTGGTCCTGAGTTTTGTCTGGTCCCTCCCTGCTATCCTATGATAATAGAGAGGATGTTCAAGGTTAACTTTTTAAAAATATTTATTTATTAGACAGAGAGAGAGCACAAGCAGGGGGAGCAGCAGAGGGAGAGGGAGAAGCAGGCTCTCTGCTGAACAGGGAGCCTGATGCGGGACTCATCCCAGGACCCTGGGATCATGACCTGAGCCGAAGGCAGACATTTAACCGACTGAGCCACCCAGGTGTCCCTTAAGGTTAATTTTTGATCATACTTGATGTCTGCCCCCTGTACACTGGCTTTTAGGACTCTTTTGAAAATGAAGCCTCAGAGGGGCTAAATGTCTTCTATACAACGTTACATGTCTGAAAAAGCAGAAACCATGATGGGGACCCAGACTCTGATTTGAATATATCTCTTAAATTTAATACTCCCCCATGTTTTATTTCCTTGACACACGTGCATGCTATGAGCACTTTACTGCTTCATTTATTATCTGTTCTATGGATCATTTCCTCCAAAGAACACAGCTAGCCAACTCTAGGGGAGGTGCTAAACATTGCAGTGAAGAGTCTTTCACTGGAGGCCACTCAAATTACAAGAGATTTTATTATTACTATTTTTATCTTACTTGACAGAGAGAGAGAGGGTGCACAAGCAGGGGGAGAAGCAGAGGGAGAGGGAGAAGCAGACTCCCCGCTGAGCAGGGAGCCCGATATGGGGCTCGATCCCAGGACCCCGGGATCATGACCTGAGCCGAAGGCAGATGCTTAACCAACTGAGCCAACCAGGCGCCCCATACAATAGATTTTTAGACTGACTTAGATGCATGGATGCTCTGTTTGGAGACGGGAAAGAAATCTGGAAGTTTATTCCAAACCCAGGATTCTGTGACTATCTCATTGTTACACAAACTTTCTTTTTTTTTTTTTTTTTTAAAGATTTTTATTTATTTGTCAGAGAGAGACAGAGCACAAGCAGGGGGAGCAGCAGAGGGAGAGGGAGAAGCAGGCTCCTCACTGAGCAAGGAGCCTGATGTGGTACTCGATCCCAGGACCCTGGGATCATGACCTGAGCCGAAGGCAGACACTTAATGACTGAGCCACCCAGGCGTCCCACAAACTTTCTTGATCATAGAAATCACTTGCTAAAAAACAAAAAATAAATACACAATCAAACAAAAAAACATGGTGCCTGGCACATAGTACATATTCAGTAAATATTTGTTGAATAAATGAAATAAAATAGTTACTTTTTATTTTAAGTAGGCTCCACATCCACGGTGGAGCCCGGCACGGGGCTTAAACTCATGACCCTGGGATCAAGACCTGAGATCAAGAGTCAGATGCTCAACTGACTGAGCCACCCAGGTGCCCCAAAAGAATTACAATTTGAAAAACAAAATGTTAAGATCTGATTTTTGCTAACAACTCCCCAAAGCGTACGTGTTTGTTTTTATGTATGTGTACATACACAACACACACACACCCCTATACTTTTTTTTTTAAAGATTTATTTATTTATTGGACAGAGAGAGAGAAGCGAGAGAGCAGAAGGAGGGGCAGAGGGAGAGGGTGAATGCTGAAGCAGACTCCCACTGACCTTGGAGCCCAAAGCGGGGCTCAGTCTCACCACCCTGAGACCATGACCTGAGGCAAAACCAAGAGTTGGCCGCTCAACCAACTGAGCCACCCAGGCGCCCCACAGTCCTACACTTTTTAACCAATTGAGCCACCCAGGCGCCCAGTCCTACACTTTTTAATGTATGTTTGTATAATCATAGGTAAAATATTTAAAGGTGTTTAACAAACAGTTTAAAATAGTCCTCTTTGGGCAGAGAGGAACTATTTCTACTCTTAAAGTTCTTGAATTTTAATGATTTAATAGTAAAACTCAGTGGTTTTATTTAATAGTAATAATGGTTAATAATTTGATACTTTTAATGATGGAGTAAACAGAATAATTTTAATAATTTGAAAAATGGGGTGCCTGGGTGGCTCAGTCGTTAAGCGTCTGCCTTCGGCTCAGGTCATAATCCCAGGGTCCTGGGATCGAGCCCCGCATCAGGCTCCCTGCTCAGCGGGAAGCCTACTTCTCCCTCTCCCACTCCCCCTGCTCGTGTTCCTGCTCTCACTATCTCTCTGTGTCAAATAAATAAAATCTTTAAAAAAAATAATAATTTGAAAAATGAAATGTTGGGAAAGTGATGTTCTTTTTTCTACAGCTATCCACCAGCTGAGTTTGTTTTTCAAAAAACACACCTGCAAAGTATTCATCAAATGCCTGCCTTATACATGCCCAGTGCCAGGCATTCTTGGAACACGAAGAAGCCCATTTCTGCCCTGGAGACACATTTCGGCCAAAGACGTATGCTATTCCTGTGTGAAAACTTAATAATATGGGATTGAAATCACAGCTCAAGATGACAACAGAAAGGAAATCTGGATTACTGCCAGGTAGGGATGGGGGAAAGGCATCCAGGTGGTCTGTGGGGAGAGGTCTGGGAGGGACCAGGGAGGGAGACAGGGATTAAAAAGGCTTAGTCCAAAAATCCAATAGAAAAATGAGCAGAACTTCCCAGAAAAGGAATTCAAGTAACTCTTAGACGTATGAAGACACCCAGCCTCACCCCAGCGAGAGAAGGACAAACGGAAACCATGATGTAGGACCATTTCTCATCTCTTGAGCGGGCAGAGGAGAAACCAGTGTTGATGAGTCCTGTGAGCCCAAGGCTGCAGGAAACAGGCACACCTCCCATGCCGCCGGCAGGAGGGACTATCAACTGGTAAGGTCTCCTGGGAAGATAACTTGGCAGCGAAACCTAAATTAAACAGGCACATACCCTCGGACCGAGAAATTCCAGTCCTGGGGTTATCCTCTAATGTACTTGCTCGGGGCCAACTTGACCTACACACAGAGCTAGTCATTAAGGCATTCTTGGGAGAGCAAAGATTGGGGGAAGAAAAGCAAACTAAATGTCCATTACAGGGGACTATCTCCCTCAATTACAGTAAGAGCATGAGGGGGATAATTTGTAGCCGCTGAAAAAAATGTCTAACATGTATTGAATGTGCCATGCGTTGTTAAAGTCTCGTGCACGTCTTAACTCATTTAAAGATTTTATTTATTTACTTGAGAGAGAGAGAGAGAAAGGGAGAGAATGCAAGTGGGGGTAGGAGCAGAGGGAGAGGGAGAGAGAGAATCTCAGGCAGACTCCTCCCTGAGTGTGGAGCCTATCGCAGGGCTCGATCTCACAACCCTGAGATCATGACCTGAAATCAGGAGTCGGACAGTTAACCGACTGAGTCCCCCAGGTGCCCCCTTAACTCACTTCATCTTCTCAACCACCCTCCGGAGTAGGTATTTTTTATTTTTTGAAAGTTTTTATTTAAATTCCAGTTAGTTAAGATACCGGTGTAGGGATTTTGGTATTGTCACCCCTACTTGCAGATGAGGAAACTGAGACACAGAGAAATTTAGTAACTTGCCCAGTGGTACACAAGTAGTAAGTAACAGAGTTAGTGTTATGTGAAGAAAACCAAGGTATAGAACAGTCGATGGAGCAAGCTCACGTTTTTGTGGAAAAGAGCGAAAAACAATACGTATATGTATGTGTGTCTATCTAGGTATGTTTGTATATACTTCTATGTACATCTATGCTTTTGTTTGTTTCGAACGTCTCTGGAAGGAGACAAGACAATCTGAGAATCCACTAACTGTGACTGCCTGTGGGGATGGAAGCTCAGGTTCTGGAATACAGAGTAAGGATCGGGGTTTACTTTATACTGTATGGGATTTTGTACCTGCTGAGGTTTTGTACCATGTATTTGCATTATCTATTCAGCGACTTTAAATCTTTAATGAAAAAGCCTTTTTTAATGGAAGGAGAAGGAGCTGAGAGTCCTTATAGGTTTTCGCTTGATCTTATCCTGTCCAATATGGTAACTGCTAGCGACACATAGCTAGTCAGCACTTGAAATGTGGCCGGTCTGGGTTGGGATGTGCCAGACATGTAAAGCATACACAGGATTTCAAACAGTTAGTATGGAAAAAGAAAAGAACGTAAAATATCAAATTAATAATTTTTTGTATTGATTACATGTTAAGATGATGTTTTAGCTATATCAGGTTACATAAAATATATTACTACAATTAATCTCACCTGTTTCTTTTTACCTTTTTAAAAGAGAGCTACTAGAAAGTTTAAAATTACTCATGTGGCTCCCATTATATTTCTCCTGGGCAGCATGGGTCTGAAGGTCTCTTAAGGTCTATTGATAACACAAATGATGTATGATTTACGATTAAAAAGGGCTTTCCTAAAGACTATCTCCACGAATCTTCTTCACAAAACTCTGGCAAGATAGGAATTATTACCGTTCCCCAGTTACAGAGGAGGAAGTAAAGTGTTCATTCAGAGTCCTTTATGCGTTCTTTCGAGTTACATTTTTATCCCAGAACACTGAGCATTTGGGAGGGATGAGGACGGGTTGCAGCATTAAATGCAGGGGGGACGAGGAGGGGGGACCATTCCATTTAGTTTCTTTGTAGGAGCTGCAGATAAAAATCACTCTGGTTAGTGACTCGTGATGGAAATGATGCTTTATAAGTTACACGTGTCCTGTTTTGTACTAGTTTATCAGGTGGCAGTTTTCCTACTTTTTCCTGTCAAGATCTTTTCTTATATCTACCATGGCAGTGAAAGAAAGACCCAGTGCTCCAAACTGATTGCCATTTCACGGCTGGGTAGGGGTGTTGGAGAACACGATTTCACCAAAGCTGTTGCGGGGCACATTTCTGTTTATTTGCTTCCATTTCCGGACCACCAAGCTAAGCTCATGTTGGTCATCTTTTGTTCACAAACCTGCTTGGGCTTGATTTTCATGGAGGCAATGGCTGAGGTGGTTCACGATGGTTTTCTTTTGTTTGGCTTTGGCTTTGAATGAATGTAGGCTTCATAGAAGGAGCCTGGATCTCTCTCACACATTCTTCTTTTCTTCAGGATAGCTGGGTGATGCAGCAAGAAGTAAAATGTCTAATGTGGAAAAATCCAGCCATGGAAAAGTTGATTGTCATGGTTGGGAGCTTTGTGACCATGAAATTTGAGTGGGGAATACAACCCAAAGCGATGTATTCAGGGAGTGGATGAGGTAGGCAAAGACTGAAGTTGTTAAAATCCCAGTAGGGGACATTCACAATGGAGGTAGATTTTGTGCCGAGGATCAAAGTCGGCATTCAGGGGCACCTGGGTGGCTCAGATGGTTAAGCATCTGCCTTCGGCTCAGGTCATGATCCCAGGGCCCTGGGATCGAGCCCCACATCGGGCTCCTGGCTCAGCGGGGAGCCTGCTTCTCCTTCTCCCTCTGCCTCTCTTCCTGCTCATGCTCTCTCTCTCTGTATCTCTGTGTCTCAAATGAATAAATAAAATCTTTAAAAAAAAAAGTCTCCATTCACGGTGACAGTTGCATATATGATGGCATCCTTTTATATTATCACAAGAGAAAACTTTCAATTCAACTATGACACTAACGATTATAGAGATGTTTTGATTTCAGAGATGTGAAAAAGTATTTCACTGAATTATAATCAGTGAAATCCAGGGTCAAAATTACCTCTAAAATCCCTTAAGGAAGACCCCAGGTTGAGGATGGACAGCTCTGAACAAACAGTTGTCTCTTTGAATAGGCGCTGAGATACCTGGCTATGGGTTTGGAGAAGACAGCCCCGTTATGGTGCATCTTTATACACCTGGGTCATGGAGGTGAGCTGCTGATACCAGGAACTGAGGCACAGCCAGAGGCTCTCCAGAACCCCTTGAGCATATCCCAGTGGAATCATGTATGCTTGTAACCTTATTCTCTCTCTTTAATTTTCCCAACTCCTCTGGTTGAATTTTCCCGTAAGTGTAATGTTCATATGATGCAAGTATTTACTCTGTGCTGGGAACTCTATTAAATACTTTTTACCTGGATTAAATCATTTAAAGCTCACCATATGCCTGTCTGTGGTGGCTATCACAATCTTCGTTTACAGGTGGGAAGCTGAATGAAGCACAGAGAGGTTAAGCAACAAACCGAAAGTCACACAGTAGAGGATTAGAGAATAGATGGAACAGGCCTAGTGCTTGATGCTCCATTTAAGGAAGATAGTATTTAGTGTCAGTGCCAGTTAATCAAAGTCCAAAATGCAAAAAGTAAGAAAAAATATCCTCTGCCTACAGTTCTTCACAAACAGCGGAAGAATTTCGGCAAACTTTAGAAAAGGGACAGTGACATTTAAGATGTTTTAAGCTAACCAAACCTGAATGGCCAACTTTCAGCAGCCTGGAAGAAACATATTTTTCTGTACTAATGCAATAATTCCTTGACTGAGTTTCAGAAGGTCATTACTATCTCAACAATATGCTTACTCAATAGTTATAAGAGAGATGACATAAACAAGATGATTTTCAAATAACCTGTTGAGATTCTAAGATAACAGTCCCAAGACTTAAAATACAGATTATATAAAAGATACCCAGGAAGGAATTTATAGCTGGGACCTAGGTGATACAGCTATGTTTGCTGGCTCAGCAGAAATGCACTAGGGGTAATTTTAAGGATATGCTTTTCTGGGAACTCTCAGTCTGGTTTAAACCTATAGTCACAGTAAAAAGAATACTAAAAGCAGTCTTCCCTTTGCAATTGCAAGAAAGAACTCTAAAAAGAGCAAACAATTACTGACGCAGCTCTTTATTTTCCCTTGACAGATGATTACTTTTTTCCAAAACACAACTTGAATCCATTTTTATCTGATTGAGTGCATTCATGTTTAAAACCTAAAGAACTGTGCCTATTGAGAGCATACTTTTTGCCAGCCACTGTTTTAAATTCTTTATAAATATTAGCTCCCTGACTCCCCCCAGTAACCCGGGAGAGCTGGGTAGGTCAGATACAGTACTATCTTTATTTCATGGATGGAAGACTTAGGCTCAGAGAAGCTAAGCAACTTTCCCAAAGTCACACAGCTAATAAGTGATAAAGCTGGAATTTGAACTCAAATCCATATGGCTTCACGAACCTTTTTTTTTTTTTTAAATGAGTTTTCCTACATTGTCTGCCTAGAAGCCACACAAACCATCTAATTCAATCTCTCCATTTGCTTTAAAAAACAGTAAAAAAAATTAGGGAAAATTTGAAAACTAGGAAATTGTCTACTGTTATGGATTGAACCATCCACCAGTGCAGAGGGCAATCACACGAATGCCTTGAGACTGCTCTATGATCATATGCCTTACGTAAAGTTGAAGGCACTTCCATTTCTCACTCTGTCAAGTGAGTCAGGAGAGGGAAACACTATGAATATCCCCACATCAGGATGTTTTCAACTGTAAGTACCAGCGAATGGTCTAAACTTGGCTCAAATAACAAGGCCATTTTTTTTTTTAAAGATTTTATTTATTTATTTGACAGAGAGAGAGAGAGACAGCGAGAGAGGGAACACAAGCAGGGGGAGTGGGAGAGGGAGAAACAGGCTTCCCGCCGAGCAGGGAGGCGGATGCGGGGCTCAATCCCAGGACCCTGAGATCATGACCTGAGCTGAAGGCAGTCGCTTAACCAACTGAGCCACCCAGGTGCCCCAAGGCCATGTTTTACTTCAATTAACAAGAATCTGCTCGAGGACTGGTTCAGGAGATCACCTGTACCATCTAGAAACCAGCCCTCTCCATCCTTCTAGCCCATCATCCCATCCGATTGCCTTGGCCCTTGAGCCAGTGTCCTCATGGTCACAGGATAGCTGCTGCAGCACCAGCACTTCCTTCCACAACAGGGTCAAAGGCAGGAAAGGAGGCATCTATCCTTGAGCATCCATCTTTACAGGCGAGGAAAACCTTTCTTCAAAGCCCCCTTGCAATGTTCCCCTTTTATCTCTGTGGCCAAGACTAGGTCACATGCCCGCTTCTAGAACTATCTCTGGCCAAAGGGCTCGATGGATGGGTGTAAACCTCATGGAGGCTTACTTTCCTTGAGTATCCACCTCCAGATGCCTGAATAAAATTCTCAATCTAATAGCAAGCCAGAAAGGGGAAGAGGAAGCTGGGTAGGTAAGAACTTCAGCCACAGTATGGTTTCAGGAAAACATCACTTGTGACGCTGGACAATGGCTGTTTACTTGAGAAGCCCCTAGACTCTCTGCTACATTGCCCCGAGTCTTGACATTTCAGGCTTTACATTTGTGTTGTTGCTCTCAGTGAGATAAGCTGGGCTGCTAACCTGCCAGGCGGGGCTGTTCCATTACAAACGTACACCTGGTAATGAAAATGCCCAATGACAGTTCAATTAGCAAGACTAGCAGGGTATATTTTAACTAGTAACTCAATTGGGGTTACTAAGGATGGAAGGAGATAAATTTAAAGAGCCATAAGCTTGACAAAGAAAAGGGCATGAAATCAATTTGTATGTAAATTGCTCCCAGTTAGAAGTTTCCAGAAGGTGAGAGTTGCACAGAACACCTTTTCTTCTGGGTTAAAATTCTTCCCAAGACCATCCTGCCTGTTTAAATGCAGCTGAACACAGATGTCAGGAGTTGAGAATTTAAATGTGGGAAAAAGAAATGCCATCTTTCCGACTGGTTTACAGGGAATGAAGAGAAAAGTACGCTGTGTGCGTCCTGTCATTACTCTCTAGTTCTCTTTCCAAGATGCACCGTGGCTCCACACCACCGTACTCTGCAGAAGTAATAATACAAGACAAAGAACTGAATGGGTGGTTTTAGCATCTAGTTTGTGGCTTGAGGCAATCCTTCTATAGAGACATGACGTTTGCTTCATTTCAGAGAGGAGCTGTTGGTCATAAGATGGGTGGTAGTGATTATGAGAGCAATAGCTAACTTTTCCAGAACACCTGCTATAAGCCAGGCATTGTGCAAAGTACTTTGGTGTATAAAACTGGGATCACACACTGGATTGCTATGAACCCAGCTGCCCAATGAGGTGGACCCCTGAGTTAGGCCCATTTTATATATAGGGACGTTGAAATTTAGAGAGGTTAGGGGCGTCTGGGTGGTTCAGTTGGTTAAGCGTCTGCCTTCGGCTCAGGTCATGATCTCAGGGTCCTGGGATCGAGCCCCGTGTCGAGCTCCCTGCTCAGTGGGAAGTCTGCTTCTCCCTCTCCCTCTGCCTGATGCTCCCCCTGCTCGTGCTCTCTCTCTCTGTCTCAAATAAATAAAATCTTAAAAAAAAAAAATTTAGAGAGGTTAATTAATAATACTGGGAGTCCGAACACTTAAGCCTTAGTTCTGGCCCTACTATCAATAAGCTATAAAGCTGTAGAGGATTGAATTGTGGTCCCCCCCCACAAGATAGGTCCAAGTCCTAACCCCTGGAACCTGTCAGTGTGACCTTATTTGGAAAAAAGATCTTCACACAAGTAGTAAAGTTAAGGGTCTCGAGATGAGATGATCCTGGATTATCTGGATGGGCCCGACATGTGATGAGAAAAGTCCTTAAAAGAAGAGAAGATTGGGGTTACTGGCTGGCTCAGTTGGTAGAGTCTGCGCTCTCCATCTCAGGCTCGTGAGTTCAAGCCCCACATTGGGTGTAGAGATGACTTAAAAATACAATCTTAAAAAAAAAGAAAAAGAAAAGAGAGAAGAGAAGCCAGAGATACAGAGATGAAGATGGTGTGAAGGTAGCAGTGTAGGTCGGACGGATGTGCCGGGAGCTGGAAGAGGCGGGAAGGATTCTCCCCTACAGCCTGTGGAGGGAGCATCACCCTGCGTCCACCCCGATTTGGACTTCTGTTCCCCACAACTGGGAGGAAATACATTGCTGTTGCTTTACACCTTCCAGTTTGTGGTCAGTTGTACGGCGGTCTATGACTCAGACGGATGCGAGAACCACAGGCAAATGCTCTGGGCACTGGGTTCCTCGTGGGTGACACTCTAGGTTGGGACCACAGCAGCAGTTCTCGGCATGAGGCCATGAACATGGGCCAATCTGTGCGCGGAGAGTGGGGGGAAGGCACGTAGACCAGAGGTTCTCAACCAACCGGGGCACTTTTACTCCCCGGGGGCACCCTGGTGATGGCTGCTGACATTTTTGGTTTTCACAGATGGGTGAAAAGGAAGGGGGGCTTAGTGGGTGGAGGCCAGCGATGCTGCTAAGTGGTCAT
Organism: Neomonachus schauinslandi; assembly: GCF_002201575.2. Classification (NCBI taxonomy): domain Eukaryota; kingdom Metazoa; phylum Chordata; class Mammalia; order Carnivora; family Phocidae; genus Neomonachus; species Neomonachus schauinslandi. Next base: position 128,499,290 of record NC_058412.1, read on the forward strand.
ACAGGACACCCTGGGGCGCACGTGACACCCCACAACAGAGAATCACGCCACCCAGGGTGTCAGTGGTGCTGAGATTGAGAAACGCTGACGTCTACGAGCAACGTCTTCCTGAATTTTCACAGCTGGCCTCTAAGGCAGGTCTTATTGGTAGTACTCTTCCTATTTCACAGACCAGTAAACTGAGGCTAAGAGAAGTGAACTGATTTTCCCGAGGCCGCAGACCTAGGGACTGGCAGCTCTGGTATTTGAGATTTTTGCTTTGGTCTTTAAAATATATATATAGTTATATTTATTCAGTTTATCTTGAAATTGTCTTTCCCCCCCCCTCACTTTTGGTATTACAATACCCACTTTTTAGAAAGATTTGATTTATTTATTTGACAGAGAGAGAGAGAGAGAGCACAAACAGGGGGAGAGCAGAGGGAGAGGGAGAAGCAGGCTCCCTGCTGAGCAGGGAGCCCGATGCGGAACTCGATCGCAGGACTCTGGGATCATGACTTGAGTCAAAGGCAGACAATGAACTGAATGAGCCACCCAGTCGCCTCTACAATATCCATTCTTAAGCAGAATAATGGTTGATAGATCTATTCTTTTTTTTTTTCTTTTCAAGAGTTGGGGGGAGGGGGGCAAAGGGAGAGGGAGAGAAGCTCAAGCAGGCTCCACACCCAGTGTGGAGCTCCACGTGGGGCTGGATCCCACAACCCTGAGATCATGACCTGAGCTGAAATCAAGAGTTGGTTGCTCAACCGATTGAGCCACCCAGGCGCCCCAGATAGATGCTACTCTTTTGATTTAATGTCCTTTTAGTTTGTACAATAAACATATTGGAAATTTCATATCTTACAAAACATATTTTCTTGGGAAATTCTAATGACCTAAGACACCTGAAATTCTGGGGGAACCACCAGAAGAGGTCAGCTGTCCAGTTTCTTCCAGTTCTAACTCGGAAAACATGTTTCTGCCCAGCTGGGCCTCCACACGATCCTCTAAGACACTCAGAACTCTACCTCTGCGCATTTACCGGACATCAGTTAGTGACCTGGCCAGGATAACGTCTGTTTTGACCGTGACCTACTTGGAAGATGAAGTGAATATATTATAAAGAAGAAATAAAGATGGCTTGTTCGGTACCAGGTATCAAGAAAACCACCCTCGGGGCACCTGGGTGGCTCAGTCGTTAAGCGTCTGCCTTTGGCTCGGGTCATGATCCCAGAGTCCTGGGATCGAGCCCCGCATCGGGCTCCCTGCTCTGCGGGAAGCCTGCTTCTCCCTCTCCCACTCCCCCTGCTTGTGTTCCCTCTCTCGCTGTCTCTCTCTCTGTCAAAAAATAAATAAAATCTTTAAAAAAAAAAAAAAAGAAAAAAAAAGAAAACCACCCTCAAATTTTGACTTTGGCTCCTTCACATATTTGTTTTCTCCTTCATTCATTCACAACCATTTTGGGGACTCATGTCTGTGTGCACAGTGTGGACGCTGTGTTAAGGCAGTGGATCCTGCCATTGTGGGCTCTTCACTGAAGTGCGGGAAGAGAAGATATAATGATCATACTATCATTTCAAAATAAATAAAATAAAAATGGAATTAATTCATACATTGTTTAAGGTCCTGGCAGAGACAGGATTTAAAACCAGTCTAATTCCTGAGTCCACACTTCTAGCCACTGTTCTAAACTACCTCTCTCTATAGAAGGAATCGTAACACAAGATATTAATAACTGGTTTCATTTTTTCACCTCTTAGTATTGCCAAGAATATGCTATGTTGCATCAAATTCTCAGGGCAGCTTGATGGAAAGGTACTGTTTTCATGATTCCCATTTTACAGAGGAGAAGACTAAGGTTTAGAGAAGTCATGTGATTGCTCCTGACCACCCAGCTCTGAAGAGGCATGAGCATGGCTGTCAGTGAGCTGGGTTTAGCTTTCTTTTTTTTTTTTTTTAAGATTTTTATTTTTCAGTAATCTCTACATCCAATGTGGGGCTCGAACCCACGACCCTGCGAACGAGAGTTGCATGCTCCTCCAGCTGAGCCAGCCAGGTGCTCCAGAGAGCTGGGTTTAAATCCAGGCCCGGTCACTCTCTGGCAGTTATATAAACTTTCTGAGCCTCAGTTTCCGCAAAATGCTGCAAAGTAATCCCTACTTAGAGCTCTGTCGAGAAGATTAGATTAGAACAGGGGGGACAAACTGGTCCTTAGGCAAAATGTGTTCCAACATCTGTTTTCATATGGATGTGAGCTAAGAATGGTTTCTGCATCTTTAAATGGATGGGGAAAAAATCAAAAGAAGAATAATATTTCGTAAGCCATGAAAATTATATGAAATCCAAATTTCAGTGTCCGTAAATAACGTCTTGTTGGCGCAGAGCACACCCGTTCCTTTACTCGTTGCCTTTGGTTGCTCTCACACTGATAGCAGGTCCAGCAGTTGCCACACAGACTGTAAGGCTTGCAAAACTTACAGTATTTACTCTTCACAAACTTTGCTGACCCCCAGATTAGACGACAAATATAAAGTCCATACCGGGTACTCAATAACCATTATTATAAACAGCAACAAAAAGAATGATGTATCGATTGAAATGTCCTGTAGATCCGAAGTCAGTGTTGAAAATGAGAGCGAATTTTGGTAGGATTTGTCATTACTAGGAGAGAGAGAGCACTTATCCATCGAGTGACTCAAAAGCCCAAAGATACAGGGAATTAATACTTATTTATTAAACAGAAATCTACATGCCCCCCGCTGTTACCTCTTATCCCCTGCAAATATGTACATTTTTAACTCCTGTTGTAAGCCTTTCTATAGACTTTATATTTTTTTAAAGACTGTCTTTCCTTAAGGTCTACCCCTAAATGAAAAGAAACCTCTATGTCCAACAATGGGACAATAATTAAATGAGCTTGGGTACATTTGATATTTAGTAAAATCATATTCACCTTCTACAGCATGAAGAAGATTTGCAGCAGCATGGGAAAGTGATTATAATATAATGATAATTGATAAAATATGATCTACATTTTGTAGAGACAGAAAATATATTTGTATTTATATATGTATAAATGTTATGTATATATTATATAATATTAGAAAGAAATATCCCCCCAGAAGGTTAACAGAAATTAAGAAGAAAGACTATAAATAAAAACACAAAATCAGAATTGTTTCATATACAGTAAGATTCAATAGGCTATGCTGTTAGTTTTCTATTATAATTTTTAAAAAGCTTTTATGTATTGATTGACTGAAGTAATCTCTACACCCAGCGTGGGGCTTGAACTCACGACCCTGAGATCAAGAGTCACATGCTCTTCCGACTGAGCCAGCCCAGAGCCCCAGTTTTCTATTATAATATTTAAAAATAGGAAACTACAATATTATCGGTCCCATATCTTAAGTCATTTTATTGTTTAAAATGATAAATCTACATACTTCACTCCCAGAACAGTTTGTTAATTGTTTAAGACAACACAGCTTTAACTAGAAATTTAAAATTGTGCTCACATTCCACAACCTCCACTTTTTTTTAAATATTACCTTTTTCTCTTCCACAATTACAACCAACTTAAGCTTACCATGTATGTATTTTCAAAGAAATCTAACTGGTGTTACTAGTTTCACAAGTATTACCCCACACTGGAAGCAAAAGGAATGTTTTCTAAGTAGCCAGTGGTTACACTTCGGAACTAAATCAGACCTGTTTTTCCAGCTTATAAGTAACCTTTTAATTATGCAAATAAAAGTACTACCTAAAAGTTAGGTCAGGAAAGGAAAGTCTGAGTAATTAATCCTGGTAAATAGAATGTTATCTTTTTATGTGAGCGTGCATTTCACCAACCAGGTGACATGAAAGTTAAAACCAGGTGGGCTTATCAGACCACATGATTAAAGACCTTAACATCCAACTGAACTAAACCATAAAAGAATATGTGCTTTTAGACTTATCAGTCGGCATCCTGAGTTGAGCTTCCGTACTCTAAACCCAAGGTAAAAATATTCGTGTTTATCAGTGCTCACGGAGAACTCTGATTACCTAATGCCTCTGTTTTTAGTCTAATCATGGGTTACTGCTTAAATGAATACTTAACATTTGTACATTAAAATTTTAACAGTTGTTAAACAGTTGAGTGGTAGGATTTCGGGTGATTTTCTATTTTACTTTCCTCGATTTTTCTAATTTTCTTCTATGAACATGTACTCTATAGTAGACTAAATAAAAACATAAAAACAAAATGCTTAACATGCCACTTAATGCATTCAGCTACTCAGTATGGATCATCTTAGGTACTCCCTCACCACTTCCTCTCTTTAGAAGAGGCTGAAAGCTCATTGATAAATGAACTCATAAATAGAGAAGTATTTTTGCAAAGTACAAAACCTTAAAAAAATAATATGCTAATAGTCTTATGGGTGTATGCAGGGCATTTTCCTTTCCTGGGTGAATCACAACAGGTGGGAAAACCACAGCTTTGCCAATAGTTGGATATATGCCCATTGGCAGTCTGTTTGCACTGTTTGGGTCTCAGCTCTGCCCCTGTGTTAAGATAACAACCACAGGGGCGCCTGGGTGGCTCAGTCGTTAAGCGTCTGCCTTCGGCTCAGGTCGTGATCCCGGGGTCCTGGGATCGAGCCCCGCATCGGGCTCCCTGCTCCGCGGGAAGCCTGCTTCTCCCTCTCCCACCGCCCCCGCTTGTGTTCCTCTCTCTCTGTCAAATAAATAAATAAAATCTTAAAAAAAAAAAGATAACAACCACAATGCATAAACAATGTGCGTGGCTTTGTGCCAATAAAAATGTGTTTAGGGGTGCCTAGCTGGCTCCATTAGTAGAGCATGCGACTCTTGATCTCCAGTTGGTGAGTTCGAGCCCTACATTAGGTTAGAGATCACTTAAAAATGAAATCTTAAAAAAAATAAAAAATGTGTTTATGGACTCTGAAATTTAAATTTTCTATGATTCTCATGTGTCATGAAATATTCTTTTTTTTTTAAGATTTATTTATTTGAGAGACAGCACACACAAGCGAAGAGGGGCAGAGGGAGAGGGACAGAGAGAGAACCCTAAGCAGGCTCCATGCTCAGTGTAGAGCCTGACGTGGGGCTCGATCTCACAACCCTGAGACCACAACCTGAGCTGAGGCCAAGAATCTGATGCTCAATCGACTGTGCCGCCCAGGCACCCCAATGTTATTCTTCTTTTGATTTTTTCAACCATTTAAAAATGGAAAAACCATGCTTAACTCGTATGTCCTATAAAACAGGTGGTGGGACATAGTTTGTGGACCACAATTCTAGAGTTCTCTCCTAAAAGATATAAAAAGGAGGCAGAATACACTGCAAGGGGAGGGACCTCCAATCCAGTGTTTCCCACTGGGCACCTTGTCTGAGTAGCTAATATTTTACTTGATATACATAAAACAATTTAACTCCTGTTCTTATACAAATGTATTTTAAAAGGAAATTTTGTATATCACTATCACGAATGGAGAACTCAGTATCAGTTATCATAAATGAAAGATAATGGTACAAATACATTAAAAAAAATGACATTCTAGCTAGGTAGTACTCTAACCAGCTAAGGGCTCTGTACCTGAGGCCTGCCGCCTCTTTGTTAACCAGGGGAAATCAGTAAGTGTGAACCCGTGTTAAGGATCTCTTAGCACCAAACACAGACTTTCTCCTTAATGTAATCACACAGAAAGAAGGTGAACCTTCTCATTCGTGAACACCATGTCCATGTGCCACTGAAATTATCCAGCACTGGAATTAAAATCATTTCCGGGCCAACCCCTTGGGCCCAGTCCTCACTTTGGGAAAGCTAACATTGTCCAAGTTTCTCAAAGCACATCCCATGGTGATGAGCCTTAAATAGATCCTCACATCCAACCAAGACTTTAATTATTATGTCTTGAATGAAGAGCAAGTTTACTTTTTTTTTAAGTTTACTTTTTTAGGACCAAAATTTGCTTACCAATAATTTACCTACAATTAAAATATGGTTTGTGGGGCACCTGGTTGGCGCAGTCGGTGGAGCAAGCGACTCTTGATCTCAGGGGTGTGAGTTTGAGCCCCGTGCTGGGTGTAGAGATTACTTAAAAATAAAATCTTTAAAAGTAAAATAAAATATGGTTTGTGAGTGAACCATATTTCTCATAGGACAGACAGGAGGGTCATAAAACCTCACTGAGTGTGTCTAAGAGAATAAAAACAGGGCTGTTTTCAAGCACAAAATGAGAATTCCTAATTAGCTTGTTTGTTTGTTTGGGGCGACAGATATTAGTAGGCTTGGAAAGTTTATTTGCAGCCTCCTTCCTATGAGTTTTGGGGCCCCTTCCATATCTAGTCTCCCACTTTGGGGCTTACAGAATTGAATTTACTGTCTGTGAAAGTTCTCCTCTATTTCAATTTTAGGGCCAGAGAATGCCTGGTAGTTTTTTTTTTCCCCCTCTAAGCAAATGAGATTACATTAGTATTTAAATGTCGTGTGAAGTTTACCAACATTTTCCACTCTTTATTTTTGCTGTTGGTTTAAGAGTAAAATTTTGTCTTGTTCTTTTACATTATAATTGCTACTTAGGAATTCTAGGTTGTAATTTTGCTGTTACGTAAATTATATCGCTTCAGTAGCAAACCCCAGCCAATAGTATTTATTTCCTTCCTCTGCCTTTGGAGACAGATTCCTTTTGAAAAGAAATGCAGAAACTAATGAAAGCAAGGCCCAGTATCTCCCTAGATCTAGCTTCTGATTTTATACCAGTCCCCAGAGGAAAGAACAGATAACGTGTTGCAATACTAGCTAACATTCTTGGCCATTTCTGATGATCCAGAAGGAAGGTCACTAATATATCAAGTGAAAAAAAAAATTCCCTTGATTAAAGTCACAATAACATATTACGTGTAACAACACAGGGAGTATACATGACTCAGATTCTGGGACTCTTAGAAATTGGTGGCTCAGCAACAGAAACCAGCTAGTGGAGACTTGCCATGCTGGATGGGGTTTTGGGAAAAGCTTGCCAAATTGCACACTGAAGTTTAACAGAAACCTAACTTAATTTTTATTCCAGGTTTAAGAAGGTGTGTTATGTACTTGCAGCTGAGAGGGGTACAGACAACCCTAAAAAACAGTGCCTTAGACAAGAGAGAAGTTTATTTTCTTTCCATTAAAAGCGAGGTAGGTTGTCTAAGGCTGCGATGAAGTCCTTGGACCCAAGCTTCCTGTCTCTGCCTCTGTGCTCCGCAGACTCCGCAGACTCCGCAGCCTCATCAGCAGCCAAGCTCCAGGCAGCAAGGGACTTAAAAGTGAGCAGAGCGACTCCCTGAGCCTCGACACTTCTGTTTCCATCCTATTGGCCAGAACTTAGTCACATGCCTTCACCTCAACTACAAAGGAGGCTAGGAAATATAGTAGATCTTGACGGACAACTAGAAGTTTCTACCAAAACAGAGCTGTCTTTCTGGATGTAGCCTATAGCTGTATGTGGATAAAGAAAACATTCCGTTTTCATCCAGTGACTCATTCAATTGTTTAAAGCCACAAACACATTGACTGAGCACCTGCTCTGCGCCAGGCATCATCCAATGGGCGGAGCTACCCTGGTGACCAAAACCATTCCCTGCCCTCCCGGAGCTTACATCTTAGCAGGGAGGAAAGACGATACGTACTAAATATAAGTATTAACTTACATCGTGTATGAGAAGGTATAAATGATTAAAGCAGGAAAGAGAAATGAGACAGGGGTTGTGGAAGGGGGGGTTGCAATTTCGCATCGGTGGTCAGGGCATGGCCTCATTGGCAAGTTCACATCTCTGCACACATTTGAAGGAGGTGAGGGAGTAAGCCTTGCAGAAATCTGGGGCAAGAGCCTCCCGGGCGGAGGGAAAGGCCAGCACCAAGGGCTACAGGCAAGAGCATGACTGAGGTGTGCAAAGAAGCAGGGAGGCTGGAGTTGGGGGGGCGGGGCAGAATGGATTTGGAGGTGAAGTCAGGGAAGTCACTGGAAGCTAGCTCATTTAGAGCAGGCTCCTGTGGCTGTCCTAAGCCCCTCGGCTTTTACTCAGAGTGACAACAGCTATTACAGTGTTGGGAGAGGCAGGGCTCAAGCTACACAGAGTCTGTAAAGTAAGTAAGCCTCCCATATTGGGGGAGCAGGGTGAAAATGTCCTAGCTGCTGGGGGTATGATCTGAAGTTGGGAGATCCCTGGCTGGACCTATTTTCTGTAAGTGTATAAGAAAAGTTGAGACAACGGCATTCAGCTCGTTTAGATTTTATTCCTGATCAGAAAATTGTACTTAGGAGCAACATCGGGCCACTGTGGGTGGTAATTATCATTTCATTCACTAACATTTATTAGGCACTCACTATGGTGGCCCTGATCTAATCCTGTATGTTGGTTAACCTGTGGCATCTACAACTCAACGATCATCCTCTATTTTTTTTTAAAGATTTTTATTTATTTATCTGAGAGAGAGAGAGAGAAGGAGCAGAGGGAGAGGGAGAAGCAGACTCTCCGTTAAGCGGGGAGCCTGACACGGACACTAGGCTCGATCCCAGGACCCTGAGATCATGACCTAAGCCAAAGGCAGATGCTTACCTGACTAAGCCAGCCAGGCGCCCCAGAGCATACACTCTTTTTTTTTTAAAATTTTTTTATTCTTATGTTAATCCCCATACATTACATCATTAGTTTTAGATGAAGTGTTCCATGATTCATTGTTTGTGCATAACACCCAGTGCTCCATGCAGAATGTGCCCTCCTCAATACCCACCACCAGGCTAACCCATCCTCCCACCCCCCTCCCCTCTAGAACCCTCAGTTTGTTCTTCAGAGTCTATCGTCTCTCATGGTTCGTCTACCCCTCCGATTTCCCCCCCTTCATTCTTCCCCTCCTGCTACATTCTTCTTTTACTTTTTTTTTTTTTTCTTAACATATATTGCATTATTTGTTTCAGAGGTACAGATCTGAGATTCAACAGTCTTGCACAATTCACAGCGCTTACCAGAGCACATACCCTCCCCAGTGTCTATCACCCAGTCACCCCATCCCTCCCACCCACCCCCCACTCCAGCAACCCTCAGTTTGTTTCCTGTGATTAAGAATTCCTCATATCAGTGAGGTCATATGATACATGTCTTTCTCTGTTTGACTTATTTCGCTCAACATAATACCCTCCCGTTCCATTCACGTCGTTGCAAATGGCAAGATCAGAGCATACACGCTTAACTCGATGCCAAACTGGGTCCGAGAAGATCCGGGCACTTGGAGTGTCCCAGAACCAAATGAACTGAGACAGGTGCTCAACAGTGCATAGTATTCAAGCCTGGTGGAAGGTCAAGTACTGCTCTGACCAGCCACATGGGGTGCCATCAGCCTTTTCTGGTCTGTAAATTTTGATGGTTTTCTGGTCCAACATATTAGGATTTGTGGGTAGAACTGGATATGTCCCTGAGGGTTGTAATGACGGTCTCACGCCAGATGATATTCCTGGCTGGATTGCTGGCATGTGTCCTAGCACACTGCCCTTCACATTCAAGCCAAGCCCAGGTACATCATCCTTTACCCTTTATGTTGTCCCTTCTGTAGCTTGTGCTACTTCTAGTAGCCCTAGGAATATCATGTCCAACTCAAATGTAATACAGAATAATGAGTGTGGGCATAATCCTGGGTCAGGGAAGACCTGGGTTTGAATTTCAGTGCTGATACTTCACAGCTGTGTGACTTTGGGCACGGTGTCTCACCTCTCTGTGCCTCAGGTCATTCAAGGGTTTGGGGGAGGATTAAATGAGATCAGGGGCGCCTGGGTGGCTCAGTCATTAAGTGTCTGCCTTTGGCTCAGGTCACGATCCCAGGTCCTGGGATCGAGCCCCTCATCGGGCTCCCTGGTCTGCGGGAAGGCTGCTTCTCCCTGTCCCACTCCCTCTGTTGTGTTCCCTCTCTCGCTGTGTCTCTCTCTGTCAAATAAATAAATAAAATCTTTAAAAAAAAATAAATAAGATCATGCATTTTAGGGGCACCTGGGTAGCTCCGTTGGTTAAGCATGGTTTTCTTGATTTCAGCTCAGGTCTTGATCTTGGGGTGGTGAGTTCAAGCCCACGGTCATGAATTCAAGTTTAAAAAAGAAAAAAAGATCATGTATTTTAAAAACCCATAGTAGGTGCTCCATAGTTGTCTGCTATTAACACTTTTAAACGTATGTAACCTGTCTACTATTTTCCTGTTAAAACCTGAGTGATAACTGGTTTGAAAAGTACAAAAGTTATAAACCAGAAATATTTGTACCTCAATAATTTGGAATGTTCCCCTCCTTCATACAGTCAGCTCTGCTCTAGCGCTTGTTTTAAAAACACAAATTTGTTCCAATGCGACCGATTTATTAGGATGTGATGCAAGCACAACATGCATCTCGCATTGGCTCATGTGCAATTGCGTTTGCAAGAAACACAAGGTGAACACCAAAAAGTGGACCCAGGGGAAAGACATGGAGGGTTACTCAAAATGCGCACGTGCACACTCTACAAGCTACTTCCATTCACTGCGTGTGTCACCGTCCACATGCGTCCATGCCTGGTGTTACAACTTTTTGTCCAAAATCAGGTAGGCTTCCTTCCACACTTCACAACAGCTCACAGCTAACACCCACGTCCACAAACAAACCTGAGTTTTTTTTCAAGGTAAAGGGCTATTTTTGTAATATTTATATACTTACCAATGTGATGCATGTAAAACTGTGCAGCCATCTTTGTATCAGGTTCCTATCTTTTTTTACTGTGTCACTGATGAAGTTCTTCTATAAACCCCGTGGTTTTAATTGTGTAATTTTGCATAGTGTGATGCTTCTTCGGAGCGCGTGGGTCATCTTAGAAAATTGACTGTACAACAAAATGAATTTCATGCTCATTGTAGCAAATCCAGAAAAAGGTTAATAACGAAAAAAAGAAGGACAGCAAAAATCACCTATAGTCCCACCACCCCAGAAGAAATCACATTCCCTAATTTGTTTTCTCTACATCTGCACACAACCACACACACAAGCAGAATCATACAGCATCCCACCACCACTGCTTTTCCAGCCCTCTCCCCCTGCCAATGCGACCATATGCATTCCATTCATTAAATCTTTACCTACAATCTTATTTTCATAGGCTGCACCATATTTCATTGGATGGATGGACCACAGTTTGTGTGTAGAAACATAGATGATATTGTTTGCTTCTGACCTCAAAAAGAATGCATTTGATAAGGCAATTCAAGCATTATTGTGTCTATCGCACGGGAAGGAAAGGTTTCCCATAATCTCACCCCAACCAAATATTTATTGGTGGCTCTTTACATGTTGTGCTCTAGCTAACGTAAGAATTCAACAGAGGGGAAGAAACGGGCACATAGGTAGCTTTCAGGAAGGCAATGGTATAGTGAGGGAGAAAGCTAGTAACCAAATAACCTCACCAGGTGATATAAAACTGTAGGATATAGTAAGTAGCCATGTAGAAAACGTACAATTTGCAGTGAGATGCTACCACGGGAGCCCAAGGGACTGTGCGTGTGCATGTTTATCTGAAAAGCTGCCCACACCTGGCGCCGCCCACATAGGACCACTGGCTAAAAAGCATGATGTGCATTCTTCTGGTTTGAGTTTTTCATAATGTATACACTAATTCTTTTCTAGAAACGGAACCATGCTTATTAACTTGTCAAATTTGCCCCACCTTTAAAAGATTTTATTTATTTATTTATTTGGGGGAGAGAGAGCGAGCATGAGTGGGGGGAGGGACAGAGGGAGAAGCAGACTCCCTGCTGAGCAGAGAGCCAGACATGGGCCTTCATCCCAGGACCCTGGGATCATGACCTGAGCCGAAGGCCAACGTTTAACCGACTGAGCTACCCAGGCTCCCTGAATTTGCCCCCCCTTTTTAAAAGTAAGCTCTATGCCCATCATGGCACTTGAACTCACGACCCCGGGATCAAGAGTCTCATGCTCTACCAACTCAGCCAGCCTTTTTTTGCCTAATGATTTATGCAAGGTAGCTTTCCATGGCCTCGTGGTACAGTAGGTAAGACCCTGGCTCCTGGATTCAGACAGGCTGGGTTCTGATCCTGTCTCTGCCTTTTACCAGCTGTGTGGGCTTGGGCAAGATCTATAACTCTGCCTGCCTTAGTTTCTTCATCTGCAAAATGGGAATGATAGAGGGTTGCAAAAAGGATGAAAAAGATGTGATGTATGTAAAACTGTCAGCATGCAGAGATGTTATAAATTAGTTTAATGACTGCATATTCATTTGTTTAAATCAGGATTTCACAGTTTGGGGAGTATTGACATTTTGGGCCAGAGAACTGTCTCTGCCGGGGACTGTGCTGTGCATTGTAGGATGTTTACATCCTGGTCTCTACCCACTAGATACCAGAGTACCATGACTCTAGGTCATGACAATCTAAAATATCCCCAGACGGGGCGCCTGGGTGGCTCAGTCGTTAAGCGTCTGCCTTCGGCTCAGGTCATGATCCCATGGTCCTGGGATCGAGCCCCGCATCGGGCTCCCTGCTCAGCGGGAAGCCTGCTTCTCCCTCTCCCACTCCCCCTGCTTGTATTCTCTCTCTCGCTGTGTTTCTCTCTGTCAAATAAATAAATAAAATCTTAAAATAAATAAATAAAATAAAATAAAATAAAATCTTTAAAAAAAAACCTCCGGAGGGTTAGGGGGAAGAGGCAGAAATTGCCCCTGTTGAGAACCACTGTTTTCTTTTTCTTTTTTTTTTTTTTAAAGATTTTATTTTATTTATTTGACAGAGAGAGAGAGAGACAGCTAGAGAGGGAACACAAGCAGGCGGAGTGGGAAAGGGAGAAGCAGGCTCCTGGCCGAGCAGGGAGCCCGACGCGGGGCTCGATCCCAGGACCCTGGGATCATGACCTGAGCTGAAGGCAGACGCTTAACGACTGAGCCACCCAGGCGCCCCGAGAACCACTGTTTTCAATACACATAATTTATATATTTATATCCACACATCCATGATACAGAACATGGAATATATTATATACTATGCATATAAATATAAAATATTTTATTCATGGAAATAAATATATGTTTATGAATAACATATATCTAAAAGTAAATATATATCATACATGGTGTATAAATACAAATGATACCTAAATATGGATATAAACATATATTAAAATATATACTTATTTATAATTAAAGAAAGCATTGATGAGGGGAGTTGAAAAGTTAAAAAGCAAACAAAAACCATGTATATCGGAAAAAAAAAAATCTAAGGAAATAGAGGGCATCCAAAATTCAAGCAGAGTGGTGTGGTTTCTAATTTCCACCAAAGTGAAATGTGGACCAGATTGGGGCAGGGGGTGAGTGGGTCCTGTAGAGGAATGTGGTTTGCTTTGGGGAAAATAAGCTAGTGTGTGTGTATATATATGTGTGTGTGTGTGTGTGTGTGTGTGCAACGGGGTGGGGAGAGGAGGAGGGGTGGCCAAAATGATTTCTTGGTCAACCGGCTCTCGGAAAAGACACACACAGGCAGGTTTGGAACCGCTTCTGGGAAGAAAACTATCCTGGTAGCTACACAATCCACTTTCAGTTAAAATAAAGCTCACTTTCCCCCTTAAACAAAAGGTGCAGGAAGCACTTAACTAGGGTGTCTCCCAGGCTGAACAATGAGTTTGAGCCACTCATTTCCTCTTCTTGTTCCTTGTCTGAGTTTTCCATTCACAGGCATGGAGCTGGGCTCCCAGGCCAAAACTCCCGATGGGTCGGCAGGGAGGTGGAGGGTGCATGTGAGGCCGGCGTTGGGCTCCCCTGCTGAAGGTGTCTTAAGGGGGTAGGGGACACTGAGCACATCGATGACAACATTCATCATGTGGCAGCACTTTCATGTGCCACACCCTGTTCTAAGTACATGCCCCTTTCGTCCTCACAGACTGCCCAGGAGGACAGTATGATGATGTCTATTTTACAGATAAGGAAACTGAGGCACGAGGGAAGAAGTAACAGGCTCCACAGCTTGCAAGGGACAGAGCTGGGGTTTGAACCCAGGCAGGCTGTCTCCAGAGCCAAAGTTGCCCCTAAACCAGTGGGTCTCCAATGTGGTGGGGGGGTATGGGGGCATTTTGACCCTCAGAGGACATTTGGCGGGTGATGTGTGCAGACTTTTTCAATTGTCACAACTTGGCGCGTGCTGCTGGAATCTAGAAGACAGAAGCCAAGGATGCTGCTGAACCTCCCGCAGGATGGGCCCCATCCTGAATTATTCACCCCTCAACGTCTATAGCGTGGCTGTTACCAGACCCTATTCTAGACTCTTTCAAGAAAAGACTATCATTCTTCCAGAACTCTTAACATTTGTTTGTTCCATCTAAATTACAAATAATACATGCTCATTGGAAAAACAGAGAAAGATACCTGTTTATAAAGAAAAACTGAAAGATTTTCTCCTCAGTCCCTTGTGCTGAGGTAAACATGATTAACAGCTTAAGGACATTTGTTTGTCTGTGTCTCATCTGCTTATTTCCATTTTTCCCTTGTCAAAAATAGGAGCCCTCTATATTTTTCTGCATATCTTTCACCAGTGTTGGACTCCAAACCACAAGCCTTTGTGCTTGTTGTTCTCCCTTTCCAGAACCTTCTTCCTCCAGGTACCCATGGGTCTGCATCCCTCCTGTATTAAGATCTGGGTATCCCTTGATTTCTCTCTAGATCCCTCTTCTACCTCTATTCCTTACCTGCCTGACCTTTTTTTTTTTAAGCCCTTATCTCTGACATCTGGGGGGACATGGTTGTGTCCTCCTTAGAATGTTGGCTCCATGTTGGCAGAAATGGTGGGTCTTTCATGACACTGTGTCTCAGCCCCTAGACCAGAGCCTGGCACACAAGACACTCAATAAATATTTATTATAATCAACAAATAGATAAATGATGAAAGAACAATGAATTTATCATGTATATCCTTCAACATCCTCGGTAGATTCCCAGAAGTGGAATTGTGGATCAAATTTAAATTTGCCATCAGAGTTGCTTTTCCCTTATCCCTGTTCCCTCATCAACACTGGGTAATTAGAGCTTACATTAATTTGACACTATGTTTTAAGACCTTTCCATGTGTGTTTTTTTTTTTTAAAGATTTATTTATTTGAGAGAGTGAGAATCAGAGAGAGAGAGAGAGAGTACATGACGGGGGGAGGGTCAGAGGGAGAAGCAGACTCCTCGCCGAGCAGGGAGCCCAATGCGGGACTCAATCCAGGGACTCCAGGATCATGACCTGAGCTGAAGGCAGTCGCTTAACCAACTGAGCCACCCAGGCGCCCTAAGACCTTTCCATGTGTTAACTGAGTTATTCCTTAGATCCCCAAATGGTAATAGTAAATATTTTTATAGGACTTATTATATGCTAGACAATGTTCTGTTTTATACATATCATCTCATTTGGTCCTTGTAACAACTCTCCAGGGTAGGTACTATTGTTATGATCACTTTACAGATGAGAAACTGAGGCACCAGGCATTAAGTCCAGTAATTTCTCCAAGGTCAGAGAGCCAAAAAGTGGGACAGCCCAGATTGAGCCAGAAAGCCCAGTTACACAGTCTACACTCTTTTTTTTTTTTTTTTTAAGATTTTATCTATTTATTTGAGAGAGGGAATGAGAGAGAGAGCACGAGAGCGAGGTGGGGGGGAGGGGCAGAGGGAGAAGCAGACTCCCTGCTGAGCAGGGAGCCGGACATGGGACTCGATCCCAGGACTCCAGGATCATGACCTGAGCTGAAGGCAGTCACTTAACCGACTGAGGCACCCAGGCGCCCCACAGTCTACACTCTTAACCACTCTGTTATCCTGCCTCTCCATGGGGTCAGAGCAACGATTATCCCCATTCTACAGAGAAGGAAGCTGACTTACGGACAGGCTAAGAAACTTGAATTGTTGCAAATGTGATGGGTGAAAAATGGTATCTTGTGATTTTCCTCCCCAAGGGTATCTCTTTTTCTTGCCTTTTCCTTTTAAAATTTGATGACAGTATATTTCATTACTTGGAGAAAGAAAATTTCTCAACCGAGAAAACCTATATCCTGCTTAAATATAAATGTCTGTAACATGTGAGTCCTTTTGCCATCTACATCTGACAGATTAAGCTAAATCCAGACTCTTTTTACTCCTAAAATACCTCTTAAAAGGAATCATTTGTTGGGGCGCCTGGGTGGCTCAGTCGTTAAGCATCTGCCTTCGGCTCAGGTCATGATCCCAGGGTCCTGGGATTGAGCCCCGCCTCGGGCTCCCTGCTCGGCGGGAAGCCTGCTTCTCCCTCTCCCCCTCCCCCTGCTTGTGTTCCCTCTCTCGCTGTGTCTCTCTCTGTAGAATGAATAAATCTTTAAAAAAAAAAAAGGAATCATTTGTTAACTTCCAAATAAATTATTATTATTATTGTTATTATTATTATTTTAAGTAGGCTCCACCCAACATGGGGCTTGAACTCATGATCTTGAGATCAAGACCTGAGCTGAGATCAAGAGTCAGACGCTTAATCAACTGAGTCACCCAGGTGCCCCCCCCAATTATTTTTGAGAGGTAAGTCACAGAAATACCTAAATTTACAAGTTTATAATGGTTAATGTAAAATGGTATCCTGGATTGGATCATGGGCAGGGATATCAGTGAGAAAACTGGGGAAACCCATAATGTCTGTTTAGTTAATGGTATTGCAGCAATGTTCATTTCTTAGTTTGTTTGTTTTTTTAAAGTAATCTCTACATCCAACGTGGGGCTCGAACTCACAACCCCGAGATCAAGAGTCACAAGCTCCACGGACTGAGCCAGCCAGGTGCCTCTAATTTCTTAGTTTTGTCGGATGTACGTGGGTAAGCAAGATGTGACCGACTGGGGCAGTGGGCGGACAGGCACTCTTTGCATCAACTTTGCAACTTTTCCATAAATCTAACATTATTCCAAATAGAAAGTTTTTTTTTTTTTTAAAGTGTTTAATGCTAATTTCTAGGTCTGTAAATACACTCCTAATGTGGGTAGGCCAACATGGGAAACACCTGGTTGTGGAAACATTTTGGTGAAAAAGAAAATCTCTGTTATCCTTCTGCTGGACAAAAGGGTATATTTAGCCTCGGATTTTTTTGTGGTGACCTTTGCATTCTGAAATGAATTAGAGGTTTACGTGTAAGAATGTAGAGCTCAGGAAATCAGGAAGTCAATGGGGTACCCACTTTCCTGTCATATTTCACTTGTTTACGTGGCAGAACGTCATCAAGAGGAGAGATTTTGTTAGATTATGTTGGCACAACCCCGTTCCGAGGTCTGAAGGCAGCCGAGTGCTGATGCACAACCAGCCTCAGCCAAATCCCTTGGAATTCCTGTGTGCCATTTCAATTGCACTGTTTAGCTGAATAATAATAAATATAACAATTTTAATTAAATTATTTTTTTAATGTGCTCTTTGTCTCTGGCCATTTTGACCTAAAATAAGTTACTATTTTTTATTTTGCAGACAGTAACAAAGGTTTTTTTTTTTTTTTTTTTTTTTTAAGATTTTAATCTCTATACCCAACATGGGACTCGAACTCAGTCCCAAGATCAAGACTCGTATTCTCTACTGACTGAGCCAGCCCCAAGTAACAAAGTTGTTGTTGTTGTTGTTGTTGTTGTTGTTTTTATGTCTCAAAGACAATGTGAGAGAAATTTTGGAAAGGAAACCACATCCCCTGACCCATAACTTCATATTCATGGTAAGCATCAGAGATGTGAACATCTGTTTGTCTTTATTTGCTCTCTAACAAATGTAGCATTTTCCAGGCAGATAACAAAAAGGCTAATTTTCAGAGACTTCTGGCTGTCTTGCTCACCCCTCCATCCCAGCACTTACCATGTTATTGGGCACATAATTGATACTCATATTTGTAGAGCAAACGAAGGAAGAGAGACAAAATTTACATAATGTTCTTGCATTTAAGATCTTTAGCAAGGATAAAAACATTCAGTGCAAGAATGTTAAAGCATACTTGATAGGGTGATTAAAGGCGCATGTCCACTGCCTGGGCTGTTCATTTTTATCAATAGTCTTTATTCTAAGCAATTTCTAAATTAAGAATTAGAGTAAGGCAGATTATCTTCCATTTGCTCAAACCCGACAACATTTGACTTCTCAGAAATATTCAAACGCTTATATTTTTGTTTTCATTCATGAAACAAATGTAGGGGGTTTGGGCTGGGATTTTATTCAAATGACATTTTAAAACAGGGCATATGTTTCAAGGAGTAATTAGCGATTGTTTAATAGAACAACCCTCCAGGCCAGAAAGGCTGTGGGTCAGAATTGTTAACAGGCAGAGCAATGAAAAATAGTAAAGCATTAGCAGATAGCATAAATAGTCAAATCTGACCTTCAAAGGTCAAGAGAGAACTAAATAATTTGGTCACAGCACTGGCTGATTTAAATCAATGCAATCCTAATTTCCTTTTTTTGCCGGTTTGCCTTGGGTATTCCACGGTCCAGTACTCACCAGGAGTCAGAAGGGAGATAGAGAGCAGGGTAGGCTCCACTCAGTGATATAATTTTACTAAATGTGGGTGGCTTCAAGGGAAAAAAATACCCAGAAGTATTTCAGGCACCAAATGAAACTATTTAAACAGAACACCATTGTTGTCCTATTACTTGGTTTTGTTTCTCTAAGAATGATTTATGATGCAACACCAATATAAATACATAATTAACTATGGAAGCATTTCCTATCTCGGGCTTCCCACATCTTTCTTTCTTTAGGCTTTCTAGGTTTAAAATTATACCCTTTATCCTCTAAGATGGAAAATCAACAAAGGACCAAAGGATAAGCATTTATTTTTTTAAAGTAAAAAAGAAAAAAGATCAGAATTCTTTTGGATTTCCATCCAAAAAAGTTTTTTTAATTGAATTATTCCCTCCCTTTTCACTACTTCGGCCTCCTATTTTTCCACGTAGGATGACTCGCCTTTGTACACCTCCCACGTAGATAAATATGTGCAGTTGTTCAAATTTATTTTATTTCTTAAGGTAATAAATTGATACCCAGTTTTGATTAGGAAAAGGACATTTAAAGGAAAAAAAAAATTCTTTTGGCGATTACAGAAATCACTTTAAGACCCAGGGGGAGCTATGCCTCAGTGACAAAACAAATTTGCCACAAATCATCGTACAAAAGAACAGCAGGACCTGAGCCTCAACTCCAGGACTGCTCCTATTCATCGTTCCTTTGTTTTGGAAACTCCACCCTCCTCCTGCCATGTTCAATATCTAATTGGCATTCTGACCCTTCAGATAACTCAACATCTGCTACTCGGATGCATCTTGGAAACGCTTTGTTCCCTCCAGGCGGAGTTCAAGGGGCTCTCTTTACTGATACACAAGATTCATGCATGCCATTGTGGATGCACCTCCCAGACCTGAATGGGGACAAAACTTTTGCAAGCCAATATGAAAAATTGAGCCACCTCCATGTTCTAAACTCAATCATATTCAACACATGTAAAATTATGGATGGAGGGAGTACAGAGCAGGAACTAACCCATTAAGCTAACTTCTTTAAGCAGTTTGAGGCTACTATCCACACATCTATTTTGTTACTTCAGTTGGTTTATACGTTTTGGCTCCATAACCTCTGCTGTTCACTGTTAGGAGCCGATGTCTGTACTAAAGTTTAAACTCCTAAAATGCATTTTGTGGTTATAGACTGGGATTTTTGGGGAGGACCACATAGATGACTAATTTTCTTACCCGATTTCAATGACTCCAAGATGCCACAGGCTGTAAGTTTCATGATTATTTTATGTACCACCAAGAAAGAAAAACTTCTACGAATTCACTTATGACATGACTTCGATTCTAAGATGCAGGTCTCATACCTGAGATGTAAAAATGTGAGGAAAGGGGCATCTGGGAACAATGAAGTTTGGTAGTATGTGCACAACTTTGAACCGTTTTGTGGGAGAGATCATGCAACTTTGGTTTCTGCCATTTACTAGAGAAATGAACATCCTTTCAGCTGTTTTTCTCTTCTTTGGTGTCTGTGTTCTGTTAAGGGATGGCCAATGCTCATCCTTTACCCTTCAGTTTTGATACTGATCTAAGGAAGGTCCCTTCTGAAACTGTTGCCCCAAAATGTTCTCTGGAGCCACGTGCTGGGATTGTGTTCCACGAGCCAGAAGTCAGAACCACACGCATAGGCAACTGATTTCCCTTTATTATTTTGCTTGACAGTCTGGTTTAGGGTCAGGAGGATGATGTTTAATTATCTTCTGGGAAGAATTAAAAGACCCACAAGGAGCTGATAAAGGTCTAGGTCCTTTTGAAAGTGCCGGCCATACTTCTTCCAGAAAAACCTGCACTTGAAACTTATCTTCACTTTGGATCAGCCTGGAAGATTCTAATGCTAACAGTTTAAGCAGAAGCCAACAGAAGGGCATGAGCTCCAATCAAACAATCAGCAATCTGGGGCATCTTTACAAAAATTAAGCAACTGATTTGTTTTTCTTTCCCTGATTTAAATGGTTGTGAAGGGGCATCACGGTGTTTTGGTTCAAATCTCTGCTGTGCCTCTTTTTAGCTAGGAGGCTTTGGGGCAAATATTTGAATTCATGAAATGGGGGTAATACTGACCTCACAGGATTAAGTGAGTTAATGCATATCAACTGTTTAGTTCAGTGTCTTCTACATGTAATGAATTGTACCGTGAATTATGATGCTTGTTGTTAGATACAGTCCTTTTGAACCAAAGTTGAAAAAATTTCATGCCGGCTCCCAAACCAATGCAGTGTTCTCTTGCTACAGCCTGGAATTCCTCTGATTTCTAAAGGGGTAATCTGTCACTATTGTTAAAATTATTATTGATGATGTGCTTTTCTTCCATTGTTTCTGCCAGTTCTTCCTTCAAAACTTTAGGCCAGCATTTTTCTACATCTAACTACAATAACGGACAAGAAGTATAGAATTTCCATCTGTGCTTCCTTTCCTATTTGTAAGACCTGTTTAGAAATGTTATTTTCTAGCGCTCTTTATGTGTAAATGACAGTCTTTTTCCCTAAGGAGTTGAAGCAGCTACATAATCAATGACCTCTTTTTTGGTTTGCATTCATCATTGTCATTTTTTTGGACTATTATCATTACTTCCCAGAATTTCTGACCAGGAGGAAACACCCTGGTTATCCAAGATTTTGCCTTAGCTCCGCACTTAGGCCTTGCCATGTGCTAACAGCTCAGGGCGTAAAGATGAATGAGGGGTGGTCTCTGCTCCAGAGAAAGGCACAGTAATGAGGGCTAAAGCCTTAACCCATTTCTTTACTTTTAAATATTTTTTTCAAAGATTTTATTTATTTGAGAGAGAGAGGGAGAGAGAATGGGAAGAAGCAGAGGGGGAGGAAGATGGACAAGCAGACTCCATGCTGAGAACAGAGCCAGATGCATGGGGGGACTCGATCTCAGGACCCTGAGATCACAACTCAAGCCAAAACCAAGAGTTGGATGCTCAACTGACTGAGCCACCTAGGCACCCCTGACTTCTTTTTTTTTTTTTAAATATATATTTTTTAATATTTTATTTATTTGATAGAGAGAGACACAGCGAGAGAGGGAACACAAGCAGGGGGAGTGGGAGAGGGAGAAGCAGGCTTCCCGCCGAGCAGGGAGCCCGATGTGGGACTCGATCCCAGGACCCTGGGACGCTTAACGACTGATGCTTAACGAGCCCAAGGCAGACGCTTAACGACTGAGCCACCCAGGTGCCCACCCCTGACTTCTTTTTTAAAAAAACCTTTAAAATACATCATGAGCTACCAAGAAAGCAGGCTTGGGGCTAAGGTGAGGCAGAAAGTTTAAGGGGCCTCCGAAAACTTAGTAACCAGGATAAACAATAATTTAATGCAATGTTTGGATCTGCCATTTTCTCGTTACGAGGCTTTGGGCAAATACTCAAATTTTGTGTCTCTGGTTCCTCATTTGTGAAATGGGAGTAATACAACAAACCCTCAAGGGGTTGTTGAGGATTCAATGAGGCAGACGTAAGATGCTCGGTGCCTAAAGAAAAAAAAATCCATGATGAACAAAATAAGATTTCACTGAATGAGTTTAGAAAAAATCCAATGGGTCCTGTGGAACTAAATAAATAACTAATAATTTTACTTCCAAATAAGGATAGGGCAGCATGGCTTGTGAATTTCCTCTTTCCTTTCACTTCTCTCTTGTCAGAAAGGGGGTCCCAAGCAGGGCATAGAATCTAAAACTGGATTGCCTTGAGTTTCAACTCTGGATCTACCACCTCGGAACTGGGTGACTTTGGGGAAAATTACTTAACCTCTCTGAGCCATGGGAGGATTAAATGAGATCACGCAGGCAGAGTGAGCACTCAGCAACAGGGGGCTGGTATCACAGATGAGGTGGTGCAGCTCAAGAAATAACACTGTCTTGGTTTTACTCAATTTCTGCTTGTCACCAGTGGTACCAGACATTGCTTTCAGAAGGTTTTCTCCACCTCACCGATGCAGATAAGAATGTATCCACGATCGGGTGGGCAAAACCATTCCAACTGACACAGGACTCTGTAAATTTTCATACCACCCTGCTACTCTTTGGAACACTTTAAAAAGCTTACTATTATTACTATTATTTGGATAGAATGTTCAAAAATATACCCAACAGTACAGTAACTAGTACAGTGGCCATTACCCCAATTCAATAATTATTAAAATTTTGCTTGGGACGCCTGGATGGCTTGGTCGGCTTAGCGTCTGCCTTCGGCTCAGGTCATGATCCCGGGGTCCTGGGATCGAGTCCCACATCGGACTCCCTGCTCAGGATGGGGGGTGGGGGGGGTGGGGGGGGGTGGGGAAGCCTGCTTCTCCCTCTGCCGCCGCTCCCCCTGCTTGTGCTTTCTCTTTCTCTGGCAAATAAATAAAACCTTAAAAAAACCAAAATTTTGCTCACGCTTGCTTCAGTTAGGCTCCTCCCCCTCCTAAATATTTAAAGCACGTCTCAGACTTCATGTCACCGCCAGCCCTTCAGTGCTCATGTATAAAAAAACCAACATTTTTTTTTTTTTTTTAAGGAAAAAACCACACAACACCATCATCACTTCTCCCAAGAGGAACACTGACTCCTTGGCATCCCCCAGTTCCAATGTCAGTGGTCCTCATCATCTCAAACATGTCTACTTTGCTCCTGACCTGCTCGAATCAGGATCCCAGTCTGCCCACCGCACTGGGTCGTCATCTGAAACCCTTTTCTGTTAAGAACTCACAGCAGGCGACTGTTGAATTTCTAACATCTTCTGCTTCCCTGGCCCCCAAGCTCTGAACAAAAACAACAAAAAAATCCCGACCTATTTTTCAAACATGTTTATCCAAGAGGAAGGGTGGCAGGCCAGAGGCCCCGCGAGAAGTGGAAGCGGTAGTTAAGAAGTGTGTCAGGAGGGCCTGTGTCCCCTCACAGTATGCCGTGGCCTCCCGGATGGCCTCCAGCCCCACAACCAGGTGTTGGGCCTCAAGCCCACTTCAGCCATTGTTTACCACCCTCCCGTGGATTAATCCCCTGTCAGTCAGGCCAGAGATGCTCTCGGGGAGACAGGCCTGCGTAGCATCCCATGTGTCAAGGCCCCCTTTGATACACTTTATCTCCTCTTATCCCTTCAGACGCTCCATGACTCCTCTGCCGGTCATGGCCCCAGAGCTTTAGGATCTACGCACAGGGACTGACACCCCGCTTTTGGAGGAGAGGTGGGGGATTTTCCTTTTTCTTTTTGACAAAAATCATTGTTGATCTGATAAGATGGTTTTTGCAGAATCAAGTGACAAATGGAGAGTGCCTTGAGTCAGGGATTCAGTAGCCGTTCCAGAGGCCTAAGCAGCGTGGCCTGTTCATTCCGATGGCCCCGAAGCCTGTGGTCTTGTAAAAAGTGGGATTTTTTTTTTTCCTATTTATTTTTTTTTTGGAGGGGGAGGGTGGTTCAGGAGGAGTGATGTATGATAGGACTTCCAGTACATGTGGGAATTAAAAAATTATCATGCACCCAAATTTCAATTCTAAAATATCATAACTCTTCACCGAAGGAAAAAGACATGCAGATTACCACGCGTTATTGTACAACAAATATAAACGTAGTAATATTAAACCAGTGTGCTTGGTTGAATTTTTTTTCCAGCGGTTACTGCTGCTTTTGTTACTTTTTATGCTTTTAGCATGATTGTCTTATAATTTCAAAATCACATTTTAATGATGCAAGCAGTGCATGAATCTAATTTGTAAGAACGTTCATACTTCAGAGCTCAAGCTAAAAGTTCTTGACTAAAATCAGTTTCCCATCTTTCTAAGAGGTAGCTGTTGCTGTCAGTTTGTTATCAACAATCACAGGCCTTTATTTCTATGCATGGACATCCATGTATATGTTCTAGACTTAATTTTTAAATCCTTCCAGGAGTCAGCATAACTGTTGCCTGATGGAAATGATAGGGATGCATTTCCAGGAATGACTACTACAAAGTCGTAATATACTGATTTATGGATGATTAATATATACAATCTAGCCAACTGCACAAATCTTCTTGGTCCGTGTGCCCGAGAAAATCACCTCTGTTTCCTTTCTGGACACAATTTCAATAGGATACTGAATACCCACATGTTATAGGACAATGTTGAAAATAATTCTCTCTCATGTCCAGCCTTAAATCTAAGATTTCTAAAACTGTAAACCTAAGTTGGATGAAAATGAATTTTCCTGAAGCAGAGAGCCCCATTCACCTCCTACTTCTCCCCTCCCCCACTATTAACATTTTGCATTATTTTGCTGTTGTTCTTTCTCTCCTACTTATTAAACATGCCAAAGAGATGATGGAACTGGAATAGACCGTTCTCAACCAATATATTGTGAGTTTCCTAGTGAAAAATAAAAATGGGGTCTCACTTAACATATGACTTTTGTCTGGTACATTCTTTGAAGTTTCTCCAAGGTAAAACATTTTTTCTGACTATATACAGATTCTTCTGTGTGTGTGTTTTTTTTTTGTTTCTTTTTTTTAAGATTTTATTTATTTATTTGACAGAGACAGAGACAGCGAGAGCGGGAACACAAGCAGGGGGAGAGGGAGAGGGAGAAGCAGGCTTCCCGCTGAGCAGGGAGCCCAATGTGGGGCTCGATCCCAAGATGCTGGGATCATGACCTGAACCGAAGGCAGCCGCTTAACGACTGAGCCACCCAAGCGCCCCGTGCGTTTTTTTTTAAGATTTTATTTATTTATTTGAGAGAGAGCGAGCGAGCATGAGTTGGGGGATAGGACAGAGGGAGAGGGAGAAGCAGATTCTGGGCTGAGCAGGGAACCTGCCATGGGGCTCAATCACAGGACCCCAAGATCAAGAGTCACATGCTCTACTGACTAAACTAGACAGGTGCCCCCGAATCTATTGGTTTTAAGCATTGGTTGCCACTTGGTAAACTCGTGATACCATGAATCTCTGCCATGAAAACAGGATCAGGGACTTAAAACATCCAACCACATATGCTTTAAATTCCGTCTAATATAAATTAAAGCATCAGAAATCTGAGTTCACATAATAATAGTAAAATTAATAATTACCACTAATATTATCAAATGCCTCATGTGTTCCACACACCATTGAAAGCACTTTATGTGCATTATCTCATTTCTTCCCAAAACAACCCTATGAGGTAGGTACCACGACCACAAAAATGCTAAATCTAAGTAAGGGGCAAACTGGACAAACCTAAACCCTCCCCCTGTAGAAGCTTACATTTTAGGGGCAAATGCAGATTAATTAAGAGGAAAACAGACACACCAAATCCTTTCAAAGAGTGAGTAGTGGTATGAAGACATAGGAGACCACTTTTCATCTTAGAAAAACGTATTATGTGGTCATAGTGCTTCCTATCAGACAGTGCTTTTTAAACCTGATTTTACCTTTTTTTTTTTTTTTAAGATTTTTATTTTTAAGTGATCTTTATACCCAACATGGTATAGAACTTACAACCCTGAGAGTGACAGTCTCATGCTCTACCGACTGAGCCAGCCCAGACACCCCATAAACCCAATTTTACTCTTTAATTTTTCCTTCAATGCTGTGAATTGTGTGTTCTGATCCCTGCTTTCTACAAATAAAGAAATTGAGGCTCTGAGGGAGTGCTCAAGGTCATAAGGTGACAAGAGCAGAACTGAAAATGGTTTCTAGCAGTTTGTGACTTTTTCGTGCAATTTTATGCGGAATATCGTACAATTATGATCGTAGGCTTTCTCCCTTCCCCCATAGAAAACCAAATAAAGCTATTCCTAGCCATCAACTATAGATAATTTTTATATCTTTGTCAAAGAGAAGGGGCCAATATGTTCAATCACTCAATAGTGTTTGTTGAGTGACTTCTGTGCGGTTAGCTGCTGGGCATGGTATAGTGTGAACTGGGCAGACACACCTAGAGTCCACAGTCCAGTGGGGAGTGTGGATAATAAACCTGAAAATCAATCAGTCGATCAACAAACAGAATGGTACCAATAGCTATGCCTGTGATAAAGTAAAGCCAGTATTTGGGCAGAAAATGACCAAATGGGTGCAAGACTAAAGTGGATATTCCGCATTGGTGATCTTCGAGGGCTCTCCCAGAAGGTGAATTCTGAGCTCAAACTTGAATGATGAGATTATATTAAAAAAATGCAGGGGAAGTGCGAGAGCAGAGTTAGCATGAACACAGTCCCTGCTGGGCGTGTTCCAGGGTAGCAAAGAGGGGGCCAGGGCTGAGTGGCTGGTACAGACCCATGACTGTGACCACTCTAAATCGTATGGAACTTACTCTAAGTACTTTGGGAAGCCAAAGGCAGGGATATAATCCAATGAACAAAAATTGTGCCACAACACATTATTGTCCAGTGTTCCCATGGGATACTCCAGAGAGGGAGGAATTGGGCACGAGAGCTATTGACTTCCAGGGTCTCGAAAAGAATCGCTTAGTCTCATCTCCTGTAAAACCTCCTCCTGCAGGACTCACAGACACGGCATCAAAACAGATTCTGGTGGGTCTGAATGTTTCACGCACGTGTAAATGTTGGGGGCAGGGCAGAGGAATAGTAATGTATTATAATACTCAGAATGTGGATTTCAGCTCTTGTTGGCCAAGGGACCCTACTGTAAGTGATCCACTTCCTGCTAAAAGTACCACTTCAAATTAGAAGAAACCCAGAAGGGGAAAACCTAAACTACTTGTCGTAAGAGCTTTTGGGGAGCATTTAAATATGGTCTTGTACAGAGGACTGCCTGCTGTTTGATTAAACTCACTGCATAATCGGGGCTCCCCCAGAAACTGGGTCTTTTGGTCACTTCTGGGGAGCAACCCAGGAAGCTGGGAATCAAGGGAGAACTTTCTGCTGTATTATACCCTTTTATGCCTTTTACCTTTTGTAATACGAGACTCTAGGGCCCTGTTCAGAAAAAACCTGGAAGTTATATAAATAACTAAATTTGCTACTCCTATTTTTATCAGTGAAATAGGCTGAACTTTTTATTGGTAATTGTCTCAAATGCATCTAAAATTGGTTGTTGTTTTTTTTTTTAGATTTTGAGGATGCTTTTCATTATTATAACTCCATTATTATATTATTATAACACCGTTAAATGCCTATTGAATACAGACCTTTTGCTAAATTCTTCTGTAAAGCATAAACTTTCTTTTTTTAATTTAATTTTATTTTTAAAAGATTTTATTTATTTATTTGACAGAGAGAGACACAGTGAGAGAGGGAACACAAGCAGGGGGAGTGGGAGAGGGAGAAGCAGGCTCCCTGCTGAGCAGGGAGCCCGATGCGGGGCTCAATCCCAGGACCCCGGGATCATGACCTGAGCCAAAGGCAGACGCTTAACGACTGAGCGGCCCAGGTGCCCCAAGCATAAACTTTCTTTTTTTTTTTAAAGATTTTATTTATTTATTTGACAGAGAGAGAGAGACAGCTAGAGAGGGAACACAAGCAGGGGGAGTGGGAGAGGGAGAAGCAGGCTTCCCGCTGAGCAGGGAGCCCGATTCGGGGCTCGATCCCAGGACCCTGGGATCACGACTTGAGCCAAAGGCAGCCGCTTAACGACTGAGCCACCCAGGCGCCCCCAAGCATAAACTTTCTTAACCAAAATTGGGATGACTGATAGTTACACAAAAGTCAACCCATTAGTTGATTATATGCCATGTTTAATCCATGATGCCACTTAATGGGTGTTTCTGTTGTTGTTTAGAGAGAATTATATGAAATCATCACAAGGTCTTATTGACCTGGAGTGATTTATTTGGGGGGGGGGGAGCCAGAGGTCTGGGAGGCCTGATAATGCATGAAAAGCTACATTCTTTGCTGTTTGTTTTCTCAGGGTGTGTTAGGTGATGGTGACAAATATTAAGGTACCGCATTACCCCAGCTTACCGACATTCCTGTGACTGATCTTTTTTATCACTTAGTTGAAAACACACACACACAAAGAAAGAAAATTAAGTAATAAGGCCTAAGTGTGTGCATCATTCAAGAAGTTAATTTAAATTAAGATTGCTAACTTATCCCCTCTGTGCCTTTACAAGGTTTTCATTAAAAACCCCACATGCCTATATACCATACATATATGTATGTATATATGTATATACATATACGTATAACCTAAAGGACTACCATTGAGTTGGGAAAAAACCGGCTTTGGCCGTTTGGTTTGAATAAGTAGTACAATTGCTATTTGTATATTTTAAAAATTCCAAATCTTATTAAATTAGGTCAGTGGGCTCTGATGAAGGTTCAGGAAACAACGGAACCACTTGTGTGGCTAATTGCAGAAATTTAAAGAAAACACAAACTTGGGAATGTCACAGAACATGGTTTTAAGGCAAAATGCAGAAAGGGGATGGCCTTGGCCATTTGCTTGATTTCTTTCCTGGTATCCGGATGATCCCACTGGATCGCATTTCAGTGTTATGATTCCCCGCAAACCGAGCTAGCAGCCCCCGAATCCTAGCACTGGAAGGTTTCGTAGCCAATGAATGAAAGCCCCAGTCCACCCCGTGCCTGGAGACTGGGCAGCGAGCGCCCTCCTAATAAGCAAGGATTCATTTGCCAGCTCCAGGCTTCTTTCTGCCCGTGGCCCCACCTGCCCTATGTGACTTTCCAAATCATCTGCCTCACATGTTTCAACCTACAGCTCTGTATCAAGGTGAAGTGCAGGTTGCAGTTGGCCATCCAAGGATCCCTGTTCCTTGGGGATAGCTTCTCTCATTTTACAGTGAATTAAAAACAAGACAGTCTTTCAGGATTCAGGGATAGAAGCTTCCAGGACTTTCTGAGCTGAGCTTTAGTTTTGATTTCTAGTAGCAAAAATAGAAAACAGTCATCAGATCATCTTGACAAAAGGTCAGCTCTCTGGCTTTACATCTTCAGACAGAAGGGTGTAATAAGAGAAAAAGCAGATATTTATAAGCATAATGTGGCGCCTCAGGTGGCTTTATCTGCAAGAGGACTCTATCTGGCAGAGCAGATCTTTTTTTTTTTTTAAATAATGTGAGCCTTGGTGCACACTTAGAAACGTCCCTGTGGAGAGAAGTTTTTCCTCTTTGCATCTTTTAATGGGAATGGAGGACTTTGATGGCTCCGGCCACATGGCTGTGGGGTGAGGCCCCACTGAGCTCAGATGTAGGCACCAAGGCTGTGTCAACATGACTAAAAATAGTTGAAGGTTGAGAGATTCAGTTAGTCAACACTTAGGGTTTGTGGAGGGAGGGAAATGCAATCAATGACTCAGCTTGAGTCGGTTTCTCCATCTAATTAACTTATTATTATTTTGAAATCTGCAGTAAGGCAAACACCTTCTCTGTGGTACCAGGCATGGTTCTAAGTGTTCTGCAAACACTAACCTGCTTAGGTCTCACAGTGACTTTTCCTTTCCCCATTTTAACGAGGAGGGAACGGAGGCATGGGACGGATCGCAAACCGCTGGTCTACGGGCCACCTCCGACCCACAGATGGATTTTATCTGACCTACAAAGAATTTGAAAGATTGCTGAAATTCACATAAAATGTGAACTTCAGGCTTTTCTTGAAAGATGGGAAGATTCGGTGACTTTGCGCCTGCATTTCTTCATGGAGACCATTGGCTGGAGCAGAGAGGTGAGAGGCAGAGAAAT
Source organism: Neomonachus schauinslandi (assembly GCF_002201575.2). Taxonomy (NCBI): domain Eukaryota; kingdom Metazoa; phylum Chordata; class Mammalia; order Carnivora; family Phocidae; genus Neomonachus; species Neomonachus schauinslandi. The sequence goes on from NC_058412.1 coordinate 128,529,448, forward strand.
GCCTAGACCAGCTGGAAGGACACACACACACACACACACACAGGCGTGGTCCCTGGATGGGGACCGGCTTTCCCGGCCCCCAGAGTTCCCACCTGGCCTGCTGCATGCATTTCTGATGTGTGCCTGGGCCCTGAGGTCACTGGAGTTGGTGACCCTGGTGTTTCAAGCTATTAGAGTTCACTGAAGGGGGCAGATCATTGATGAGGGTGGTGAGGAGGAGTGGGGACGTTGAGGAAGAAACAGAACATTTGTTGAACGAGCGAACAGGTCCCTGGGCTTGAGCTGAGTTTTCTGTGTGGCAAGAAGGATAGAGTGAGAGGGGCATCTGGTGGCTCAGTCTCTTAAGTGTCTGACTCTTGATTTCAGCTCAGGTCCTGATCTCAGGGTCGTGGGATGGAGCCCTGCATCTGCATTGGGCTCCACACTCAGCAGGGAGTCTGCTTCTCTCCCTCTCCCTCTCCTTCTGCCCTTCCCCTCAAATAAATAAACTCATTTTTTTCAAAGATTTTGTTTATTTGAGAGAGAGAGAGAGAGCGAGAAAAAGAAAGCATTAGCAGGGTGGAAGGGCAGAGGGAGAGGGAAAAGCAGATTCTCACTGAGCAAGGAGCCTGACGCGGGGCTCGATCCCAGGACCCTGAGATTATGACCGGAGCTGAACGCAGATGCTTAACTGACTGAGCCACCCAGGCGCCCCTAATAAAATCTTAAAAAAAAAAAAAAAAGAAGGAAAGAGTGAGAATGTTTTCCTCAGGGGACAATAGAAGGAAGGTCTTAATGTGGTGGTCTGCAGTGGACAGCCCTTGAGTTGCACTGCTTGGGTTCAAGCCCTGTCTTATTAGCTGCTGCACCGTGGTCTCTGGGCTTCAGTGTCCCATCTATAACATGGGGCTAAGGAAAGTAGCTGCCCCACTGGGTAGCTAGCTGCAGAGATGAAATGCGCTATAAAGTATTTGGTGCAATGCCTGGCATGTAATAAGTGCTCAACTAACATTTGTTACTTATGAAAAGCCCTTTAAAAATGCTCCTTTTATGCAATCCAAACAAAAGTTTGGAGTTAACAGTAACGCACAACTGTTGGTTTCTTTTTTTTTAAAAGATTTTATTTATTTATTTGACAGAGAGAGACACAGCGAGAGAGGGAACACAAGCAGGGGGAGTGGGAGAGGGAGAAGCAGGCTTCCCGCCGAGCAGGGAGCCCGATGCGGGGCTCGATCCCAGGACCCCGGGATCATGACCTGAGCCGAAGGCAGACGCTCAACAAACTGAGCCACCCAGGTGCCCCACAACTGTTGGTTTCTTAATAGGGACAGGGTCACATCCCTGAAGTTGGCCCTGTCCGCTGCCAAGGTCCCTGGGCAGCTGATGTTTGAGTCTTGGAGGATGATTTCTACAAAGGCCTCTTCCCCTGTCCCTTCACACATGTGCCTTCTCCATTCTTCTAACTGATTCCAGGACCTTGGAATTCTGTCTGACCCCTAAGGCTGCCCCTAATGCAATCAGGGGGACACTAGATCCAGAGTCAGCTCCAAATCAAAGGCCAGGACAAAACCTTGGATAAATTACAGATGTTATAGAGAAGCCACTTTCCACCTTGTTCTCATATTCCTTATGTTTATAGTCATAACTCAATGGAGTCAGCAACATTTGCCGTTGATAAACTTGGTTGGATAAACAAGGCCGATGGGGTAACAATAATAACTAGAGCAATTTAAGAAAGCGACAGGCTTCGATTTGGAGGCCAGATCGTACTTTTAAATAGGCAAAGATGTTTTAAAAAAAGAACGTGTGATGATTTATACTGATGCAACTCAGAATGATATTTTTCTACAAGCAATTGTTTCCGGGACTTTGCAAGGATAAGTCATCTTGGGAGCCATGTATACGAACAGACAAGCCTCACTGAAATGCGAGTGCTTTCTCTGCTGCCAGTATGAAGGAGAACCACAGCCTCCCCACTTGGGAGGGTGCCCCAGAGGCCAGCATCCCTCGGGCACTAACCACATGCAGGTCCCCTGTTAGGGGCGTTCCAAGGGCTTTCTTACTTCTCTGAACCACCCTGTGCCTCGTTAGTTGCCCAAGTTCACTTAGGAAGTGGCTGAGCCAGGTCTCCAACCCACCTATTTGGCCACAAAACCTGTGTTCCCAGCTACCATCTCATGTCACATAAAATGTGAATGCAAAAAAAGATAAAGAGATAGGAATGATCACTGACAGGTCTGTCTGTACTTAACGCATATTGTACTAAGGCCTTTACACATACTGTCCCATTTGTACCTCACATTGGTTTTGTGAGGAAGACAGGATTATTATGATGCCCATTAGACAGATGGGAATCTCAAGCCTGGGATGTTGCCACAGGTCACATACCTAGTGATGGATTTACAGAAAGGCTGTCTACGCAGTTGTCGCGGTCAGCTTGGGCTGCTACGTAACAAGGTAGAAGGTATCGTAGCTTAGGAGACCCGTGTTCCCACCCCTGCCCCTGGGTGGCTTAAACAACAAACATTGATTTCTTCCATTTATGAAGGCTATGATGTCCAAGATCAAGGCCCCACAACTCTGGCGTCTGGTGAGGGCCCTCTTCTTGGTTTGCAGACGGCCACCTTCTCATTCACATGGCAGAGAGCAGAGAGAGAAGACAAGCTCTCTCATGTCTCTTTTTTTTTTTTTTTTTTTTTTACGATTTTATTTTATTTATTTGACAGAGAGAGAGAGACAGCTAGAGAGGGAACACAAGCAGGGGGAGTGGGAGAGGGAGAAGCAGGCTTCCCGCCGAGCAGGGAGCCCGATGCGGGACTCGATTCCAGGACCCTGGGATCATGACCTGAGCCGAAGGCAGACACTTAACGACTGAGCCACCCAGGCACCCCTCATGTCTCTTTATATAAGGGCACCACTCACATCATGGGGTCTCTGCTCCCATGACCTAATTACCTCCCAAAGGCCCCACCTCCCGAGGCCATCCCACTGGGGGTTAGAGTTTCAACACATATATTTTGGGGGGGGACACAAACATGCAGTCCATAGTGGCTGTTACAGCTTCTGAAATCAGAGAAGAGGAATTTCTTTTTTTTTTTTTTTTAATTTTTTAAAAGATTTTATTTATTTATTTGTCAGAGAGAGAGAGAGAGAGAGTGAGCACAAGCAGGGTATGCGGGACTTGATCCCAGGACCCTGAGATCACAACCTGAGCCGAAGGCAGACATCCCAAGAGGAATTTCTTTATTTTCTTTGTGGCTATGGAGAATGTCAACTTTTAAATTTTTATTACGTATTTTTTGCTCAACATGGAACACGTTTGGCCTTCAATGTTCCAAATAGTGAGAGGTACAGGGGCGTGTGAGGCTTCAAAATCTTGAAGTCACACACACACACTAGATGATTGATGCCAGTGATGAAGGAGTTAAAAGTCCTTTTGATGGTCAGCCTCAGACATTTGCTGAACCAGGCCAGCAACTTTTCTCCCCCCAGAAAATGTTATAAGTAAACACAGTATGTAATAGATCTGTACTCTCTCATTCCGAGGCACGGTCAGCCCTGGAAGATTATGGGAAAGCCAGGGACAGACTATACATGAGGACTGGGGGTGACAGAGGTTCCCTTTCTCTTCTCTTATGATAGGTTTTTTAAGTTGGAGAATATTCAGATCAACTGAAAAGTACAGAATACAGTATAATAAACACCTATATTCCCACTGCCCCAAATCACTGAATATAATCTCGTGTTCCAACCTCTCAGATATTTTTTGAATAAAAAATAAAACACACCGATAAAGTTCAGCCCACTACACCCATCCTCAAGCCCTCCTCCCCACAAAAAGCTACCAAATCATGAAATTTGTGTTTCCTCCCAGCTCTGTTACAATAATTTTAATATTCTATATGTATGTATATATGTGTCTATGTCCATCCCTATCTCTAAGTGTTACATTAATTTATCTAAGTAGCTTCTTGTTCCACTTATCTTTTTTTCCGATGTATCATGTTGATACATATGATTCTTTTCAACCGCAGGATTGGATTCCCTCTCCGGAACATATCACATTCTATTTATCCTTCCTCTGACTAGTAGATATTGTGGCTGTTTGCAGTATTTTGCTATTCCAGCAGGGCTGGGAGCCTCCTTTCGACCTTGTGACATTTGTTAGCCTGCATTCTGGGGTTGTATGCTCTGGTTACATACAGTGTTACCAGCAGCAGATACACGACTCTCCCAAGTGTCACAGGGAAGCTTACTCGTACTCTGCACCCCTGCCTTCCATTTGGGGCATAACTCATACTTGTAACACATCCGAGCTCTTCACCCAGCTTAGGAGACCCATGTGCCCACCCCTGCTTCTGCTCCCTGCCTTGGCCACTGTGTTCCTGATATGGCCAACTCCTTTCCAGCCCCCGGACCTTGTGCTGACTGGTCCTCACCCGAGCTGCCCTTCTGGGGGCTCCCCGCTATTCTTCCCCAGACCTGAGCTGGCCAACACTCTTGCCCCGTGCCCCCTGCGGCCGCCCCCCACTTGAAATGTGGCTGCAGCATCTGAAGAGCTGGATTTAGAACTTTATTTTAACTTAAAACTTCAAACCTCATACTTCACTCAGTTATTAGAACATTTTTAAGGATATTTGGTACAACTGAGTAACTTTTCCACTGTACACTCCAAGAAATCTAAATCCAGATAAAATCTTTTTCACGAAAACTTCACGTCCAAATTGAGATGCGCTGTTGTCATACAATACATACCAGGCTGCCAACACTTAGTATGAAAAAAAAAAAAGTAAAAATCTCATTTGTTACTTTTTGAAAATCATCTTTCTCGACCACTAGAAAATTTAACATTCCCTGAAGTTAACTATAACAGAATATATTATTAAATAAAAGCAAAAATAAAGTAAAGTAATAAATCGAAATAAATTTTAAAAGTTTTAAAAACTAAAAACAAGAGAAACACTATAACACAAATAAAAGAGAATATACAGCATTACCATAAAATATGAAATAGCTCGAAAGAGCTTCCACCCATTTCTTTTTTCCTTTTTAAATCTGGCTACGAGAACGTCGAGCCCTACAGGCGTGGCTTGGGTCCTATTTCGAATGGACAGCACTGCGGGGATCTTCCCTAAGCCGCTCCTTCTGCTCCTTCTGAACTTTGTTCTAACATCACCTTCTCAATGGGGCCTTTCCTAACCGGACACACTTGAGTATCACCCCCTCACTGCACCGTCCCCATCACGTTGCCTTGCTTTGTTCTCATCACAGTGCTCATTAAGCCTGACATTTTGGGGGTGTTTATTTCTTTGTTGTTTTGCTGGCACTGGTATATCAACAAGCACCTTCCTAATAGACGCCGCGCTCCTGTTCAACAGTGTGCTTGGTGCTAGAAGAGCGTCTTCCTCCTGCTTTATGCCCATAAATCCTTGTTGAGTCAACTCATCCTAATCATTTGAACAGTTCCAAGAACTGACAAAACAAACGACAGATTGCCACGCACACCACCAACCCACCGTCTCGGGACCATTGAGCCTGAAATCTAACACCGGGAGCCGACATTTGCTATTTTGCATTCCAGGCGCAATTTGATCTAATTATTTTTAATTTGTCACCCAGCTTGCCTGGAAAGTGGAAACATGGGATGGGATGGAGGGAAAGAAAAGATATAGTTTGGATTTACGCAGGAAGCACGTTTGCCTGCAGCTTGATAAAAGATCATGGCCGGAACCAAAAAAAAAGAAAGAAAGAAAAAAAAAAAACCCCAATCAATCATTCCTTTCTTGATGGCTATTTTAAATATTTAGCTGAAATTGTCCTCATCTGGGTGTCAGCTGTTTTCTCTGCAAACACCCGTAGCTCTTGTGCTCACACACAATGCTGGGAGTCTGCAGAGCCCCCAGCTGCAGGATACCTTTTGTGTTTTCAATTTAAAGCCTCTGGGTTGATAGTTCACATTAACATGGAAAGAAATATACAACTTGCAAGTTGAGAAAGCAGTTTTTACTCATAAAATCCTTTGATAGTTTAGCCATCTGGTCAGAGTGAAGCCTCGCATAAAAGAGGCCCAAATAAGGTTAAAGGGCACACTCTCTCAGGGTCAAGGGGGCCTACCAGAGTTTGCTCTACCGGACACCACTAAAAGGACGCCTGACAAATTATTGCGCATTCCATAGCCTTTTGCGTAAGTATTTGATTACAGTGGACAGGAATGTTGTTGATATTTTCAAACCTGAGTCAGGGAGGAGGGGAGGACGCCGGCCTGCCCCTGAATGTTCTCCGGATCGCGCTACGCCCCGCCTGGGCGGGCAGACGTGCTCTAAGTCTTTTATCGAATGGCCTCTGCCGGCCCCTTGCAGTATCAGCTCATTCAGAAACCTTTTGGCTTTGGCAATGGTGTGAAGAGATATTTTCCTCCCCCTTGGGGAGAAAAAGGAAACACACTGCAGTACCCTGAATTTCCAGGAAAGCCTCACTGCTATTTTTCTTGCTGTGTAGTAATAACATAGGAAAGGAAACTGCGATGCTTGGAACCCCACGCTTGTTCCGGTGTGAATGTCAACAGAACGAAACATATTTATGGCTTTCTTTCTCAGGCTGGGGCGGGGTGGGGGGAGGTTTGTCAGAGACAGAAAGGAATTTGAGGTGATTAAGTGTCATTTTCTCTAGAGGCCTGGACAAAAGCAGAGGAAATCACTTGATGTTATGGGGTCTTGGATAACACAAGTACAGTAAGGGAGGGGTGCGCCCCTCTACACCTTGGATTTCCAAAAAGTGCCAAGAGGGCCTTCTCCTCACTTGAAATGAGGAAGGATGAAGACAGCATCTGTGAACACATTTCTTGGTGTGGCTTCAGAAGGTGATGGTCACGATGCAGGGGAAGGACGATTTCATTCCCGTGAAGGACACGAACACTTGTCACAGCTTTGCTGCTCTTTTTTTTGCATAAGACATTTTGTTTCTGGTTCATTTGTCATTTTCGCAGCTTCCAGGGCAGAGCTTCCACCCATTTTGAAAATGGGGGAAGGAGGAGATGGAGCAGCTAGACACACAGCTCAGTTGTAGAGGAGGCAAATCTGTGAGCAGGGCCCCGGGTCCCCTGCAGACGGAGGACTGGCTGGGGGGATTCTCAGCGTTGGGCAACCCCCAAGTGTCCCTGGGAGGGAGCCGAAAGTCCCTTGGGCCTTGTTATATTTTTTATTGTGTTATAATACCTATAATGTAAAGTTGACCATTTTAACTATTTTTTAATTTTTTATTTATTTATTTATTTATTATTTATTTGACAGAGACAGAGACAGCGAGAGCAGGAACACAAGCAGGGGGAGTGGGAGAGGGAGAAGCAGGCTTCCCGCTGAGCAGGGAGCCCGATGTGGGACTCGATCTCAGGACTCTGGGATCATGACCTGAGCCGAAGGCAGCCGCTTAATGACTGAGCCACCCAGGCGCCCCATTTTAACTATTTTAAAGTGTAAAATTCGGTGGTATTTAGTACATTCACAATATTGTGCAACCCACAAACTGTTCTAGACTTTATTTATTTATTTATTTATTTATTTATTTATTTATTTATTTGCCAGAGAGAGAGAGCACAAGTAGGGGGAGCAGCAGGTAGAGGGAGAGGCAGGTTCCCCGCTGAGCAAGGAGCCTGATGCGGGACTCGATCTCAGGACTCTGGGATCATGACCTGAGCCAAAGGCAGACGCTTAACCAACTGAGCCACCCAGGCGTCCCTGTTTTAGACATTTTTATTAAGCGAAAAGGAGCCCCCCCCCATGCTCATTATTTGGTCCCTCAGGGCTTTTTTAAAAATAACAATTTTTATCCTGCTGGGGACAATGCAACACGCCCATAAACAATGGTGAGAAGCTGCTTACTGGATCATTTATTGACTGGATCTATTTCCTTCATGGTTGCCAAGTCAGAAGTGAAAGAAATAAATACAGACACATACACAAGCATATATATTTAGCTAGCTATAATTGTGTGTGGATGAGAGAGAGGGTTGGGGGGGGAAAACAGATCAGGGACTGAAGAAGAAGGAAAAAATCACCTTACCATTGCTGGTCATGTGCTTTTTTTTTAGTAGAGTCTACATCCAACATGGGGCTTGAACTCACAACCCCAAGATCAAGAGTCACATGCGCCCCTGGTCCTGTGTAATTTTAAGTTCTGCTGACAGTGAGGGCCCACATGTCATCCAGTCCTGGCTGTGTCACCATATGTCATATTAAAACATCACCTTGGTAAGCCTCAGATTTTCAAGGTACCAAATGTTTATAAGGATGATTGTGACTTAGAACATTAATAAAAGTAAAAAAGAGAGGGGCGCCTGGGTGGCTCAGTCGTTAAGCATCTGCTTTCAGCTCAGGTCATGATCCCAGGGTCCTGGGATCGAGCCCCGCATCGGGCTCCCTGCTCAGCAGGGAGCCTGCTTCTCCCTCTCTCACTCCCACTGCTTGTGTTCCTGCTCTCGCAATCTCTGTCAAATAAATAAATAAAATCTTAAAAAAAAAAAAAAGTAAAAAAGAGAGAGAATTAACAGCAAGGAATGCTAACTCTGGGTCTAGCACGGTACTAGGTGCTCACAGGCTTCATCTCTTTAAACCACCAGAAGACTGAATCTGCAAAATGGGAAGAGTGGTCCATTATCCCATTTTACAGATGAGGATATTAAGGTTCCTATAGAGGAACTAAGACACTGCTGAAGGTTATATAATTACTTAGGACCAGAACCGTTGGGTCTAAACTCTTACACATGAAGCTCAACGCCATGAAGAAAGTACAAGTTTAATACAAATCATATGATAGAAAATAAAAAATAGATACAGGTACTTACTATACACACAGGCTGTGTATAGACTGTATACACAGTGAACTCCTGGAAAGCGTGGCAGACATTGTTGCTTGCCTACTGGACAGCCATTTCCTCTCAGTCCTTGTAACAAGACCCTGATTTTGTGCAGACCAAATGGCGCCTTCCTCCTGGATTCATCTAAACTAGCAGTTTTCAAATTTTTTGGTCTTAAGACACCAACTTAGAAATGAAAACTGTGAAAAACGTAGGCAGTACTTTCTTTGACGTTCGCTATAGAAACATTTTTCTAGATTTGTCTCGTCAGGCAAGGGAAACATAAAGCAAATTAAACTACTGGGACTACACCAAAATAAAATGCTTTTGCACAACGAAGGAAACCATCAACAAAATGATAAGGCAACCTACAGAATGGGAGAAGAGATTTGCAAATGACATATTTGATAAGGGGTTAATATCCAAAATATATAAAGAACTTATATAACTGAACAACCAAAAACCCAATAATCCAATTAAAAATGGGCAGAGGAAGTAAATGGACATTTTCCCAAAGAAGACATACAGATGGCCAACAGACACATGAAAAGATGCTCAACACCACTAATCACAGGGAAATGCAAATCAAAACTACAATGAGATACCATCTCACATCTGTCAGAATGGCTAAAATCAACAACACAAGAAACGAGTGCTGGTGAGGATGTAGAGAAAAAGGAACCCTTGTGTGTACTCTGGGTGGGAATTCAAGATGAAGCCTCTGTGTAAAATAGTATGGAGGATCCACACACACAAAAAAATAGAAATACCATAGGAGTGCCTGGGTGGCTCAGTCAGTTGACCATCTTACTCTTGGTTTCAGCTCAGGTCATGATCTCCGGGTTTTGAGATTGAGCCCTACATTTGGCTCTGCACTCAATGGGTAGTCAGCTTGAGATTCTCTCCCTCTCCCCCTACCCCTCCCCCTGCTTGCTCTCTCTTTCTCTCATTTAAAATAAATAAATAAAATAAAATCTTTAAAAAATAATAAAATCTTAAAAAGAAAAGAAAAGAAAAGAAATACCATATGATCCAGTAATTCCACTACTAGGTATTTACCCAAAGAAAATGAAAATACTAGTTCAAAAAGATATACACACCCCCATGGTTATTGCAGAGTTATTTATAATAGCAAAGATATGAAAGCAACCAAAGTGTTCATCTATAGATGAATGGATAAAGACGATGTGTCATATATATCTTATATCCATATCTACATATCTATAGATATGGATATAAGATATATAATGGAATATTACTCAGCCATGAAAAAGAACGACACCTTGCCATTTGCAAAAACATGGATGGGCCTAGAGGGTATAATGCTAAGTGAAATAAGACAGAAAAAAATGAATACCACATGATTTCACTCATATGTGGAATTTTTTTTTTTTTAAGTAATCTCTACATTCAACATGGGGCTCAAACTCAAGACCCCAAGATCAAGAGTAGCATGCTCTACTGACTGAGCCAGCCAGGCTCCTCTCACTCATATGCAGAATTTAAGAAACAAAACAAACAAAAAAAGAGACAAAAAAACCGAACTCTTAAATACAGAGAACAAGCTGGTGGTTCCCAGAAGGGAGGTTGGTGGGGTGATGGATGAAATCAGATAAAGGGGATAAAGAGTACACTTATCATGATTAAAAAAACAAAAAAGCGGAGAACCTGGGTGTCTCAGTTGTTAAGCGTCTGCCTTCGGCTCGGGTCATGATCCCAGGGTCCTGGGATCGAGCCCCACATTGGGCTCCCTGCTTGGCCGGAAGCCTGCTTCTCCCTCTCCTGCTACCCCTGCTTGTGTTCCCTCTCTCACTGTGTCTCTCTCTCTGTCAAATAAATAAATAAAATCTTTCTTTAAAAAAAATAAAAATAAAATAAAAAAAGGAATGGAAACTGAGAAAAATTAAAATATGTTTATTAATTCATTTAAAAACAATAATCCCATTACATATTAATAAACAATTTTATGAAATAAAATATAAATAAAAAAATAAAAATAAAGCAATTTTTATGAAATATGTTATGAACAATAATATTTTCCAAAGAAACCCATTTAGTGAGAAGAGTGGCACTATCTTCTACATTTTTGCAAAATCTCTGCAATGTCTGGCTTTACCAGGTAACAGCAGGCTTCTTGTCTCTGCTTTTATACCCATAGTGCAACTGTCCACACAATGAAAATAGGCAAATAATGTTTTAGTATTATTATGCAAATTGTTTGGACCTGACAGTCCCCTGACTCAGAGGACTCAGACACTGCAGGAGTCCATGGGCTACACCCCGAGGATCAGCTGGTTGTCCACTTCAATCAGGGTAACTCTGTTGCTTTTTGCCCGTGATTCCTATGGAGGAGCTCATGTGACCCAGTTCTGGCCAATGAGATGGACATCAGCTGGGGGCCTCGAGAAAAGATTTTACTCCCAACAAAAAGAGGAAGCCACAGGAGAAAAACAAGCACTTTTGCCCCCCCACCTCCTGCCCCCAGTCTCCCTTTGCTGTGTGAGAACACTATATTGGTTGTGGTGGCAGCCATCTTGTGACCATGAGGTGAGATGTCAGTCAGTAAAATGATGAGAAAGGGGAAGTGGGGGATGGAAAGAGCCTGTGTCCTGGAGGACATCACTGAATTATTATGTCAAATAGGAGATGCAAGATTTTTTTCTGAGATAATTAAGTACCTTTGTCTAAACCATACTGAGTGACCTTTGTATACAAATGCATCCTATGTGATATATCATATTACAGAAATACCAGAGAAGAACAGTAAATTTTGGAAGGTACAGTATTAGAAATTTAGTTTATGACTTTTACTAAATTAAACAAGCTACTGCTTGAGACAATGTTTTGGCAATGCAAACCTGGAAATATATGTACAAGTTGTTCATTTATTCAGTCAAGAAATTTTTACTGAGCCCTGAATGAATTAGGATTTGGTCTGGCTGTGCAGGACAGAAAACCAAAAGTAACAGTGGTTTAAACCGAGAGACTCATGGCAGTGTTTCTCTCAAGTACACATAGGCAGTGGACTGCCAGTATGGTGGTTCCATGATTATCAGGAACTAAGGCTCATTCTATCTAGCCGTTCTACTACTCTCAAACTGGTTCCTACTGTGGTCCAGTATGGGACCATGAGCCCCAGATATCATGTCAACATTTACCTAAAAGCAAAGAGGAAGAAGAGAGACCACATACCTTCCCTGAGGCCATTACTGGGAAATTGCATGTGACACTTTCATTTACATCTCATGGTCACATGACCATATTTAGCTGCAAGGGAGGCTGGGAAATGTGGTCTTTATTCTGGACAGCAGTGCAGTGTGTCTTGCCATCAATCAAGGTCTTTCTTTTTTTTTTTAGGTATTGAAAAAAAATTTTTTTTTCTGTAGGCTCCACACAGAGCATGGAGGCCAATGTGGGGCCTGAACTCACAACTCTGAGATCAAGACCTGAGCTGAGATCGAGTCTGATGCTTAACTGACTGAACTACCCAGGCACCCCCCCTTTTTTTTTTTAATGGTAAGAAACAACAAATATTGGTGAAAATGTGAGAAAAAGGAACCCTCATGCACTGTTGGTGGGAATGCAAACTGGTGTAACCATTGTGGAAGACAGTATGGAGCTTCCTCGAAAAATTAAAAATACAATCCAGTAATTGCACTACTGGGTATTTAACCAAAGAATATGAAAACACTAATCGAAAGGAAATACACACCTCTATGCGTATTACAGCACTATTTACAATAGCCGAATTTGAAGCAGCCCAAATGTCCACTGACCGTTGAATGGATAAAGAAGAGGTGGGGTGTGTGTGTGTGTGTGTGTGTGTGTATACACACACACATACACACACTGGAATATTACTCAGCCATTAAAAAAAAAATACATGGATCTTGAGGGTTTGATGCTAAGCCACATAAATCAGAGGAAGACAAACACCATATGATTTCAGTCACATGTAGAATTTAAGAAACAAAACAAATGAACAAAGTAAAAATAAAGAGACAAACCAAAAAACAGACTCTTAACTATCGAGAATACACTGATGGTCACCAGAGGGGAGGTGGGTGGGGGGTGGGGGAAACAGGTGATGGGGATGAGGAGACACTTATTTTGATGAGCACTGAGTCATGGATAGAATTGTTGAATCACTGTATTGTACTTCTGAAACCAATATAACACTGCATGTTAACTATACTGGAATTAAAATTAAAAAAAAAAAAGGTTTTTGGTTTTACAGAAGAAGAGGAGAATGGCTATTTGGAAACAAGAGAAATCTCTGCCACAGAGATTTATGAAACGCTAATGGCCCAGTATTGATGTATCAGCTTATACCAGGAAAATATACTTTCATTCATTTATATATTCATTTATCCAACGACTCTTACGTGAGGGCTGTCTGTATAGCCTATGAGATACGAGACACTCTGGTGATAGAAAAACAAAGCAGAAGAAATTGTTACCCAGTGAGAGAAGTGTCCTGGTTTGGGAGAGAAGTTTATGCTCAAGAAGTAAATAAAAAGCCATCACAAACATTTTTTCCTTAAAGGAATAATTAAGGGTATGCGCAAAGTTCAAGCTATAAGGAAGTTCACTGTACTTTCCTATATAATCCCATGAAAAATGGAAAGCAACTAAATATCCAGGTATTGTTAAAATGAGTTACAGCACACAGTTAACAACAATGCCATGAAACAGTAATCAAAGTTAGCATTTGGTTACCATCTACGCCAGACCCTGCACCATGTGTGTTAACTAAGGTACATGTGTTAACTAAGGTAACCTTACAACGGTCCTATGAGATGAGCATTATTCCCCCATTTTACAGATGAGGAAACAGGCACAGAAAAGTAACTTGCTCCAGGTCGCACAGCTGATTAGGGGCAGATCTGGGATTCACACACAGAATCCAGGCTCTTAATCACTACTCATTTAATCATTGATAAATGTTTTATTGAGCATCTATTATGTACCAGTGTGTTCTAGGTGCTTGGGATACCTCCTTATGAAACTTACATCATAACTGGGGGGGGCAGGTGTTCAAACACTGAATAATAGATATAATAATTGAGTATATCATCGACTATCTCAGAAGATTATATATGCTATGGAAAAAATAGAGCAGTGTAAGGGAAATCCAGGATCTAGGGTTATGGAGGGTATTATTCAAAATAGTGGGGTCGGGGTGCCTGGGTGGCTCAGTCGGTTGAGAATCTTGATTTCAGCTCAGATCACAATCTCATGGGTTGTGAGATCGAGTCCCACGTCCCGCTCCACACTCAATGGGAAGTCTGCTTGAGACTCTCCCTCTCTCTCAAATAAATAAATAAATCTTAAAAAAAATAAAATAAAATAGAGGGGTCAGAACTGTCATTGAGAAAGTGTCATCTGAGCAAAGATGTGAAGGTGAGGCTGTACAGATGATGCCCGTAGGAAGAGCATGGGGCAGAGGGAATAGCCAGCACAAAGGCCCCGAGGCGGGAGCTTGAAGACACTGGAAGAGTAGCAAGGATGACCATGTAGCTGGAGCAGGGGGTGTCAGGAGTGGTGGTGATAAAGTGACCAGAGCTTTAAGGAGGGGCAGGGGCAGGGGGTAGGACCCATTCCTGGGGGCTCCCAGTTGACCATGAAGACTTTGGCTTTGACCTTGAGCAAGGTGGGAGCCCCTTGGGGGTTTTTAATGAAGGAGGGCTGTGATCCGCCTTAAGTTTTAACCAAATCCCTCTGGTTTCTCTGTAAAATCTAGACGGCAGGGGGCAAGTGTGGCAGCCTGACCACCAGAAACATACACAGAAAGATGTTCATGTTAGAGTAAGAATTCTTTCAAAAGTTATTGTACCACAGTCATGGGGGCTGTGAGCACTGGGGGAGGGGACCTCTGTGCTCTTTGCAATGTCTTGTCATCTGTAATTATCTCCAAATAAAAAGTTAAAAAAAAAGTTTAGGATGACTCCCTTTTTCTTTAAAAATATCTATGCAGGGGCACCTGGGTGGTTCAGTTGGTTAAATGACTCAGGTCATGATCCCAGAGTCCCAGGATCAAGCCCCACGTTGGGCTCCCTGCTCAGCGAGGAGTCTGCTTCTTCCTCTGACCCTCCCCCTTCTTGTGCTCTCTGTCTCTCTCTTAGTCTCTGTCAAATAAATAAAATCTTAAAAAAAATAAAAAAATAAAAATGTCTATGCAAAAATGACATGAAATCTTAACAGTGAGATAATAGGTCCTTTTTTTTTTCTTAAATGTTTTTTGCAAGTTTTTATACACTTTTAACATATTTTATAAGTTGTTTGCAATGCTCACTTACTACTTTTGTAATTTAAAGAAGCCTCCATAAAACCATTTGGACTAATCCAAACCTGAGGGATCACGTACAAGACAGTAAGGAGATGAAGTCTGAGAGGAATTGAGAAAGACGACTCTTTCTACAAAGGCTGACCCGGGGCCAAGAGTAAGCGGTTTGACAGATCTGGGAGACGGCCTGACTTAGTGATGGCACATTTGAACATCATCCGATTTATGGCCAAGGCTTTAAAATGCTGCGTCCAGCCTCCAGTCATCACATGTCATGCTTGCTTTGGAGGAGGCTGTCACCCCCCTGGTGGTTCCATTTGTCACCGGAAACTGACATGTTTGGATAACACGCTAGCCCTCACCATGTTGTCTGGCACTGCTCGGCTCTGGGCCCAGTCCCTCCCTGACATCTAACACGAAGCTCAGGAATTACCTGTCTCTGAGTCTGATTGGCCCTCTAGCAGGTGAGCCCCTTGAGGGCAGGAAGGGGGTCTCACTGGGCCTAGACTAGGAGCTGTCATGCAATCTATCAAAAGAATGACTTGAACCTTAGCTTGTACAGAAAGTGACAGCTCACTCTTGCCGATTCTGCTTGTTATAGGCAGCACCCATTTTCAAAACGTCCCCTCAAGGTGATAAATAATAAACAAACCAGCAACATATGAGAGGCAACGCTTTACAATGCACCTGAAAGATGTCCCTCCAAACCCCAGATGAAGCCTCAATGTATTATTTAATAATTTTTCAAATAAACTATGCTCTGGACATAATTTTTTTCCTTTCTCCCTCCCTCTGTCCTTTCTTCTTTAGCAAATATACACGGATCAGCTCCTGTGTTCTAGAACACATGCCAAGCAATGTGGTTATCGGGAGGAAAAAGAAAAACAGGGTCCTTGCTCCCAGGAAACTTTGCAAGGCAGGGGCAATCAGATGTGAAACAAATGTGCAGATGAAACAATGTAACTGCTTTAACCCCGGTTCCAAGGAGTATGGGGTGGGCACTGAAGGCTTCCCAGAAGTGACTTTTTGTTTTCTAGATGAAAATATTCCATATGCAAAAGCCTGGGGCTA
Source organism: Neomonachus schauinslandi (assembly GCF_002201575.2). Taxonomy (NCBI): domain Eukaryota; kingdom Metazoa; phylum Chordata; class Mammalia; order Carnivora; family Phocidae; genus Neomonachus; species Neomonachus schauinslandi. The sequence continues at coordinate 128,545,635 of NC_058412.1, forward strand.
CGATGGTATAAGATATTGGAAAAAGTCTGACGATAACTCCCACCAATGACGGCCAAGGTTGGATTTAGGAAACAGGAAAAAGAAAGAGCAAGGGCATGCCTGGACGTAATTAACAAGAATGAACAGTCCAGACGGACTTGTATCAGATACAATGCAAATTGACCTTAATTAGCACTGGGGTAGCAGGCCAAGGGAAATTACCGAGTACAGCAGAGGACAAATGAGCCTCCAGAGGTATTCTTACAGATGAGCTCCAGGGCCTACATCAACACTCCTAAGGCATCAGAAAGTTGTGCAGGGCACAGGTTATCTCTTTGGCGGTGTGGTAGTGTCCCACGTACCGAGGACATCTGTCATCCCTGGCTCTGCCCACTAAATGCCAGGGGCAATTCCTATTTAGTGTGACAGGGACAACACCTCGCAAACCTTTAAAACGCCCCTGCTTCCTGCCTAAAGTCCAGGGATTAGCTTAACTGTCACGTTGTTACTCCTTCAGGAGACCAGGGCCAGGTAGTGGCCCAAGGGTGGGGTAGAGAGAGGACGGGCTTAGGGAGAGGGGAATGGCTGCAAGGAGGTACGAGGTCTTGCTAAGTAAGGTGTGGTGCATTCTGTGTGGGGGAGGGCAAGCACATCGCACAGTGAGGATCCCATAGGACAGGCTCCTCCTGTAAATGCACGCCACACCCTCCCTCCCTGGGACCCCGAGTCTGCAGAGGGAGGGCCTGAAGGCAGCAGTCCATGAAGGGGGAAGGGCGCACGGTCTGAAAGACCAGTCAGGAAGTCAATACAAAGAGGGAGGAGGTCCCTTCCTAAAAGGGCCTCCATTTCCTTGGGTGAGATCTCTCAATCTTGGCACTATGGATGTTTGGGGCTGGATCATTCTCGGTGGTGGGGGCACTCCTGGGCATTATAGGATGTTTAACAGCATCCCTGACCTCTACCCACTAGATGCCAGAACACCACGGAAGCGTGATAATCAAAAATGTCTCCAGACATTGCCGAATGTCCCCTGGGGGGCAAAATTGCCCCAGGTGAGAGCCACTGTCCTAGAGCAAATGGCCGTAGGCTCAAAGATGAGTGGGAGTCTGTCTTCCACGTGGCAGAGTAGCTTACAGGCAGCAGACCCACAAAGTGATGCCATCCTGTCCTTGTCCTTCAGCCGGCAGACGACTGTTCAGGACCCAGGCTGTTCCAATCCCCATTTCACCGATCTGCAGGATTAAAAGACTGCTTGTATGTCTGGTGAGGGGCGGGCTGGGGGAGGGTGTCAGGAAATGGGCTTGGAGCAGCAAGCTGGGCCCAGCTCATTGGACTTTATTCAAGGGGAAGGGGTGAAGGTTTTATTCCGTGTGTGTGTGTGTTTAAAGATTTTTTATTTATTTGAGAGAGAGAGAGAGAGAGAGAGAGAGAGAGAGAGAGAGCGCACACGAGCCGGGGGGAGGGGCAGAGGGAGAAGCAGGCTCCCCGCTGAGCAGGGACACGGGGCTCGATGGGACTCTGGGATCATGACCTGGGCCGAAGGCAGACGCTCACCCGACTGAGCCACCCAGGTGCCCCTATTCTGTGTTTTATTGGTGAGCATCCTTAGAGGCTTATGGGCATGGAGGAGCACGTTTCCGCATTTGGTGGAGAGTGGAGCATGGGAATCCGCAGCAGAAGCAGAGGCTGTGAGGGGCCAGTGACGGGCAGCAGGGAGAGGACTGTCATCTGGGTGTGGGTTTAGCCGTGGTGGCAGCCGTGGAGAGAGGCAGATGGTTCAGGCCCAGGATGATGGCTGTGCTGTTGGGTTGGTTGGGGGGCAAAGGGGTAGGAGGGCAAAAGGAGAAGGGAAGAACCATTGCTAGCAGCTTGGTTTGGGCCTGGATTGGAGATGTCTCTACATGAGATCAGGAGCTTTGAGAGGAACAGGCAAGGCTGGAGTTGGGGAGGCAGCGTGGACACCAACAGTTAGGACCATTTTTTGTCATTTATTCCTTTAAACTTTGTTCTCAGCCAGAACCTTAATCTCTCTGAGCCTCAGCTTCCTTGTCTGTGAAATGGAAATACGAAAGCCTATCTCAGAGAGATGCTGTGACCATGAGGATCTCTTCAGCGGCACGTAACCATGGCTTAAATATTAAGGATATTTCACGATCTCACGTGACAAGAGGTCTTGGTGGTAGGTGGCCTCAGGTGGGTTTGGTGGCTCAGTAAAGCCACCAGGGTTCAGGTGCCTCCATCATGTTGCTCTCTTTTCTCCTTGCTCTGGCTTTCCATCCTCAGACTTGTCACCACACGGTGGCAAGGAGTGGCCATGGCCATCATATCCCTACTCCACCAAAGCTAGGAACAAAGGGAGTGGACAGAGAGGCTCTTTTCCAGTATTGAAACTCCCTGGCCACAGAGATTGGATCAAAGGTAGGCTCAGGACCCATAGCAGGCCAATCAGAAAAAACACAATGGAATTCTTGTTCAGAACCCCTGATGCAACCCTTAGAAAAGATACATCATCTTGGTGTTGGATTATAAGATGGGAGGACATAAGCCTGGCACTCCTGAGGATCCTGCACGAAGAGGCTGCCTAAAAGAAAAGCAGGACCCGTGGGACAGTATCTGTGTTCCTGGATGCAGCCATGCCTGAAGCCAGGCCAGATACTGTTGCCTTCTTGGTTATATAATCCGATACATTTCCTGTTTTAAGTGTATGTGAGCTGGGTTTCTGTCACAGTTGAAGAAGTGTTGACGGATGTGGCTTGCAATAAAAGTGCTTCCTCCAATTCCATGATATCTAGAGATAAATCTATGACTCTCTTAGTCAACTTAGGCTGCTACAACAAAAATACTATAGTCTGGGTGGCTTACACAACAAACATGTATTTCTCACAGTTCTAGAGACTGGAAGTCCAAGATGCAGGTGCCAACGGATGTGGTGAGGCCAGCTCCCTGGCTTGCATGGCTCACTGTCTTCTCTGAATCCTCCCGTGCTCTCTCTGGAGTAGAGGGAGAGGAAGCAAGGTCCCTCCAGTCTCTTCTTCTAATCCCATCATGAGGCTTCCACTCTGGGGCCATCATCACCTCCCCCAAAGCCCTTTCTCCTAATGTCATCACACTGGGTGGGGGTGGGGGCGTAGGATTTCAGCATATAAATTTTGGGAAGACATAAATATTCAGTAAGTCACAATGACTTATCTTAGTAAATCCCAAGCCTTTTGGTTGAAATTTTTATCTTATTTATTTTATTTGTTTTTAAGTTAGCTCCATGGCCAGTGTAGAGTCCAACACAGGGCTTGAACTCACCACCCTGAGATCGAGACCTGAGCTGAAATCAAAAGTCTCATGGTCGGGCCGCCTGGGTGGCTCAGATGGTTAAGTGTCTGCCTTCAGCTCAGGTCATGATCCTAGGGTCCTGGGATCGAGTCCCGCATCGGGCTCCCTGCTGGGCGGGGAGCCTCCTTCTCCCTCTGCCTCTGCCTCTTCTCTCTGACTCTCATGAATAAATAAACATTAAAAAAAAAAAAAAGTCTCATGGTCAACCAACTGTGCTACCCAGGTGACCCAGAAAGATTAGCTAAGAATTTTGCTCAGACTTTAGTCACGCTAGGGAATTAGGCCTTCCTAACAGAATCACTTACAGGTTATAGCATCTTCTACAGATTTGGTGTTGGCCTTGATGTTCCGGGATCAATTCTGAGCTCTGTTCTGAGTTCTCGTTATAAAGACATGCAGTAGATGGGCACATCGCAATGTCTCCGTGGTGTTCCCTGCAAGTGTTGATGCTCATACGATTTGTTTGGATTCTCTGTACCTTTTAATTTTCAAAGATTTTTGCGCTGCATAGATGTTTGGTAATCACGGGTTGGAAAAATGAACCTTATTTAACATTAATATGATGACCACTAGATCCTCCTAAGAAAACACACATGAAAGTCTTTAAAAAGGTCTTCTGTCTGGGGGTTGAGAATGTAAGGTGTCTTTTCTCTCTTAGAAATATTAAGCTCCCAACAAGTAGATTAAAAACTTTACCCTCCATTAAATCCTGAAACAGTGAAAGTGAATGATCCATCTCCCCAGTGTCATATTTCCAGAGGGGACAATGATTATGAATGTCTCTTGGATCTGTACGCTCCATTAAGCCCCGTTAGGAGGAATTCTTTCAAGCTCCAAGAGACAATTAATATCTTACTGGCAATAGCATTCCTGAAGGGACAACAAGGATTTTGATTACACTTGAGCAGAAAGTAATACTTTCTGGGGCTTGGTAAAAACATGCTTTGGGAGTAAAGTTAGGGGGTCATAAAGACTGGGGATTACTTGAGCTGGGCATTTGTAACAGGTAAATGGTTGTATTTTAACTTCCTAGAGTGAAGACCCAAGAAGCAGAAGGGGATAGTGTAGGATGGTCCACTTGAGGGTAGGGAAAGTCTTCATGAATTTTTCCAGGGTTCAAGATTCATAAATAACAAACAGTATTGGCGTAAAAAGGGCACAACTTCAGAATTAACCTTTCTATGAATTTGTAAGTAACCGTCGCATGTTGCTTACTCAGTGCACTGTTACTCCAGGAAATGCCAACAACTCTCCAAATGTTGGAAGGAAAAACTGGAAGACAGTCACCAAATCCTCAGGTAACTTGCATGCTCTTGTCCAGCGGTTTGTTTGTAAGCAGCAGGGATTTTGTCCCACTTGGGACATTTGGCACCATCCACAGACATTTTTGGTTTTCACAACTGGGGATGCTGCTAAATATCCTTCCACGCACAGAACAACCCCCACGACAACGAATTATCCAGCTCAAAATGCCAGTAGTGCTGAGTGATGTACCAGAGGGGCTCTTCTCTCGCAATCCAGTACAACATAAAGTCAGGGCCCTAATTCCTTTTTAGGATGGTGTCTAGCCCAGGACACATCGTTTTATTTGGGGAATTATTCAGATCCCGGGAGGCCTGGCCAGGAACCAGACACAGCGAGTATCACCTGGAGAGCAAGGCTACATCATTTGTCCTTCCACAACGTCCGAAGAAATAACTTAAGAAATAACTAAAAAGGTAAGACATTCAGGTCTCTCCTTTGGTAGAGAGGGTGTAGGGAAAATCAGAACACAAGCTGAAAGACATTTGGCTGTGTGGTTATCTAATTGGAGTAGTGTTCTTTAAAAGACTCACTTTGCACAGACCCCCTTGAAATTAAATGCAGAATATAGTTTGCATGTGTGAGGGACTGCAGATTTCATCAGATTCTTTGTGGGATTCATAACCCCCAAAAGATTAAGAACCACAAGGGCAAAGGGTTCCAAATACCACTTGTGGCTGCCCCCCCCCCCTTTTTTACTATAAACCATACTTGCGTGCAGGGAAAATAAAATTAAACAGTACAAAAGGTAGCCACAGTGGAGGCTAGGGTGAGGAGATCTTCATTCATACTGGGCACAAAATTTAAAGAGGGTGTCCCAAACCTCAGTAATCGAGATAAATATTATTTTAATGCACTTTTTTTTTTTTAAAGATTTTATTTATTTGACAGAGAGACAGCGAGAGCAGGAACACAAGCAGGGGGAGTGGGAGAGCGAGAAGCAGGCTTCCCGCTGAGCAGGGAGCCCGATGCGGGACTCGATCCCCGGACCCTGGGATCATGACCTGAGCCGAAGGCAGACGACCAACGACTGAGCCACCCAGGCGCCCTTATTTTAATGCACTTTAAAAAAACCTCAAATTTAATGGAAATGAAAAAATGGAAAAAAAATCCATGATGAACAAAATATGAAAATTTTGAATTAAAATAAGGTCAGTGTTACTGATTTTTCTTTTTGCCTCAAGCTCTACTATGACCCAGAAGGCCACTGTTACCCATCATGGCTGTTGTAAGTTTGTTTCTTCCAGAGATTCTATGCAAATGCAAGCAAATATGTATAGATCTGCCACCTACACGCATACTTTCTGTTACACTACATATACCACTCTACATCTTGCTTTCTTTTTTTTAAATAATTAAAAAAATTTTTTATTTATTTGACACAGAGAGAGAGAGAGTACAAGCAGGGGGAGCAGCAGAGAGAGAGGGAGAAGCAAGTTCCCCACTGAGCAAGGAGCCCAATTGGGATCTGACCCGAGCTGCCGGCAGACGCTTAACCAATTGAGCCACCCAGGTACCTCTCTATATTTTGCTTTCTTCATTTATTATATCTTTGAGATTGTTCCATATCAGAATGGAACAAAATATATTACATATTTATGTATATTTCATATATTAAAATTATGCAAGAAAACTCACTTGTCTTATTTATTTTTATTTTATTTTTATTTTTTTAAAGATTTTATTTATTTGACAGAGAGAGCAGGAACACAAGCAGGGGAGTGGGAGACGGAGAAGCAGGCTTCCTGCCGAGCAGGGAGCCTGCTTCTCCCTCTGACCCCCCCCCCCATGTGCTCTCTCATTCTCTCTCTCTCAAATAAATAAATAAAATCTTAAAAAAAAAGAGAGAGAGCTTGAGAAAAAAAAAAAAGATTTATTTATTCATTTTAGAGAGAGACAACGTGGGGTGGGGAGGGGCAGAGAGAGAGAGAAAGAGAGACTCTTAAGCAGGCTCTATGCCCAGCACAAGCCCGATGCGGGGCTCGATCTCACGACCCCAAGATCACTACCTGAGTTGGAACCAAGAGTCGGATGCTCAACCCACTGAGCCACCCAGGTGCCCCTGTCTTCTCTTTTTAAAAGTTTTTTTTTTTTTTTTTAATTTTTAAAGACTTTATTTTTAAGTAATCTCTATACCCAATGCGGGGCTTGAACCTACAACCCCGAGATCAAGAGTCACCCACTCTACTGATGGAGCTGGCCAGGCACCCCTGGTTTATATAATTAAACTTCCTTCTGCAAAGCATAATCTTTTCCTTTAAAATCCATTTCTCTAATACAGGATGCTACATTTGTTTGCCAAGTCACATTACACACACACACACACACACACACACACACAAAATCTCTAGAGAACTATACTTAATTAGTTCTCTATTTTTTAAAAAGTGCATGCCTCCATTCCTCCCTTATTGGGGTGGGTAAAGTTCTAGAAGTGGCTGGATTGACTTGGCAAGACTCCCAGGTAAATGGAGTGTCCTGGAGGGCACGTTGGCCTCCTCAAGTTACTGGTCACTGCTAATTAGTTTAGAGAGTATAAACCTTTCATATTCTCAGATTCCGTTTTCAAAGAAACAGGAGGTTTAAGTCGCCACAGATGTGAGTGATGTCACCAAGAGGGACCTCAAGAGCTGTAGTTGAAAATCATCTGAAACTGGCAAGGCAACATAAACCCATCCCATACTGCCGAACTCCGCTAATATAATTCAGCCAACTCAGGATCCACACAGCTCATCCCTTCAGGAGCTCAGTGGCCTCTGACAAATCCTGAAGAATACACGCCTCTTGTTTCAGTTCATGATTAGGAAAGAAGAAAGTAAATAATAAAGTTGGGACTCTGTCTTTGTTGGAAATTTGACCAGCATATTGTCCCAGGGTACCTTCCTTATGCCAATAAGGACAGTGATTTAGTAAAACTTCTTTATGTAATCCCCTTTATTGCTTTTCTGGTTACATATTTACTATGCACAATAATTCAACAAATATTTATGGAGGGTCTACTTTGTGCCTGGTATTGCTTCTGGGACTGGTGATAGAGGACGAAGAAGGCAAAAATGAACCAAAAAATAGAATGTTACAGAACCTAGTCCACAGGAAGGAGAGAGACTCTGGGTCCACCCACTCCAGGGACAATGGATTTCTTCAACTTTTTTCCTTCCATGCACATGCTAACATATAATATTTTACAACAATGGGGATTTCTTGTGTGTATATGCACGTACTTCTACAAGTACCTAGATATTCTCAGTAACATCTGTGAGGGGAGTAAGACTCTCTCAAGTGATTTAAAAAAATATTTCTTCTTTAAAAAATATTTCTGTTTATCTTTAATCTTTACGCAGAATTGTCTTTAAAATGGCTGTGACTTTGAACCATATTCTGTATTTAAAAGAATTTTCTGCCTTTGATCATGGGTCAAATGTTCTCACATTTGTGTAAATAACAATGGCAGCAATGACAATAATCATAGAAACAAAAATTACTGAGGTCTGGCTGTCGGACAGATAACCTACAAAGCGTGTTGCTTAGGCTGGCTTGTGAAATCACACAGCAACCCTGGGGGTGGGGTGGTACCCCCCCTCCCGCCCCCAGTGGAGAAGAGCAAGGGAGGCTCAGAGCAAGTACTTAGCAGCTTCTGTTACAGATCTGCTTGGCTCCCAAGTACAGCATTTTCCACAGTAATTCCACTTAAGCAAAGAAAAGCATTCACAAAAGCTATAAATCTAGAAATCTAGGTGTCATTTGTCAGCTGCTGTATTTATTTGATGGGACAAGCGCCACTTGAGAAAAGTGGTCAAGATCAGGATTTCTAAGTCTCTAGTCCTACATTGTCAGTAGAGGGTGATGGGTGAGTCGGGCCAGTTTTTGCACTACAAAATGAAATGAATATTCAAAATATGGACCGAAAGGGGTCCTATCTTACAAGGATTAAGTCATATAGTGTATGTTGCAAAAAAAAAAAGTTTGTAAATTTTATTTATTTTAAAGCTTTTATTTTAAGTAATTTCTATAACCAATGTGGGGCTTGAACCCACAACCTCAAGATCAACAATTGCATGCTCCACCGACTGAGCCAGCCAGGTGCCCCTGTAAATTTTAAAATATAAAATTATCTTATTGTCTTACTGGTGTTTGTATTATTTTATCTTATTATTTTAAGATTGCTTCATTTTATTTTTTTTAAGTGAAATTCACATAACACAGAATTAAGCATTTTGAAGTGTACCATTAAGAGGCTCTTAGTTGCATTCATGACGTCGTGCAACCACCAAAGTATATTATCTTTATGAACATATATATACTGCATGTGACAACTTTGGGCACGAGAGGCTTCGTTATTATGTCCTTCAGTAATTTAGTGCCCCTCAAGGACACTAGGCTCCTGCAAGAATCTTCCAGCCCTTAGGACTCTAGCTCACACAGGGATTCCTGCCACTTCTCAATCTTCTCATTGAATTTCAAAGCCTTACAACTGCACCCAACAAATTGCTATGGGTATTTGTGGTGTGTGGCTGTTTTAAAAGCAAGTGAATGTCTGGGTCTCTGATTGGCTACAAAGCCAAAAATAATCCAGGCTGACAAGAGGAAATATTAATTATAACCATACTTGGCTTTACAGACACTCAAATACTTGATATTTGTACACAAACGGAACCCCCCCACCACTCAGTTTGTCAGGTTGCTTGGTTTAGGATTGACTCAATGTTTACTGTTGGAAATTTCTGAAAATAAAAGGCTCAACAACATTTACGACTTTAAAATGCCCTGAAATGCGGAAGCCAGCCCGAAGTCTTCTCCATATCTGATAGCTGGAGCTATCATTTCTTTTTAAATGCAAATAAGGTCTTCTGAGTATTAGAAAAAAAATTAATTTCTGGTGGCACTGGGCAGGATTCTACTTTTGGAAATAATGAATGTTTCCACAGGGACCAGTCCTGTTTTAATTCTAGACAGGTAGTTTTATAGATTCACACATAAAGAGAGACCCTGGCTTTTTCTCTGAAGCCACAAACAAGCTCTGCCTTTCTATTGGGTTCTTAGGATATGTTCTGGGTCAGGCAGTTTGCTTCTGGTCACACCAATAGCAGCATCCAGTTCAAAGTAGGGGAAAAACAATCTTAACAATGCAAGAATTTCCAAAAGTCCAAACATCCTTGGCCACGGCGCTCCCACAAATGGAAATGGTGTCAGATCTGCATCATAATTGATCCTCCAGATTTCCATCCGCAAAAGAAGGATGTGGTCAATGAGAACAAACAACACCAGGGGCAACAGAGAAGCCTTTTGCAAACTTTCCCCTGCCTCCGCCCACAAGAGTTTAGCAACTGACATCAATTTCAGCATAATCGCTCAAGATACAATCACCGTGAGGTTTACGAAATGTTACCAACGAAGAGCAGTGGACAAGCACATCTGCGCGGTTTTTCCTCTGGGAGATGTGAACTGCTGATAAATATCCATGGTCGTGTTTTTTTTTTTTTTTCCCCCTATAATTTTTTGATTCTTCAAAAAAGCCAAACCATTCGAGGAGTCATAGCTTTTTGCCCCTGCCCTCCACAAACACAAGTGGGGGGGGGTGGGGTGGGGGAGGAGGAGAAAAAGAGAGTGAAAATGAAAGAGAAGAAAGAAAAAATTTGATACAGATAAAAGAAATTAAGGGAGCCATAAAGTCTGCTTTATTTTAACTGGGTTGTTGGGTCCCCGCTGTGCTGCCTATAATCCAGCTGGAAGAGGGGTTCCTGCTGGGTGGCTAATTAAAACAATTATAAATACAAAGAAGGTATCAATGGCATTCCAAGACTCAAACAAAGAGATAAAGCACTGAAGATTTAAGTTGTCAATGGCCAGTCTCTCTTTAAGGAGGTTGTGAAGGAGCGTCAGTGTCCCCAAGACTCCATTCTGGACTGACTTATGTTTGGTTACGTGGGAGGCTTCCTTCTAGTAGGTTTATAGACATCAAAATATATCAGTGATGGAATTAGGGGAAATAAATTCATAGGCTGGAAAAAACTTAGTTGTCCTGGCATGTCAGGATAGTAGATCTGAATTTAAAAATAAAACCCTGTGTGTGGGGGGAGGGGAAGGGGGAAGGCCCCTTGACCCTCCTTTTGCAATCGATATTTTCAAAAACAAAACAGAAAAGCTCTTGAGACCTTTTTACCCCAATTCAAAGTGATAAAAAGAGTCAGTGTAAAATGTGATTAGTGTTTTAAAAGTGTTTTAAAAGGACAGTTTGAGGATTGTTAACCATGTAGCAAGGGTGCTCGGATCCTTCCTGAATGTGTTTTAGAAAAGTGATTTTTTTTTTTGAAGAATTAAATTTATTCCTCAACAAAAATGGAAATCTTTCTCAATGTATTCGCCCGTTCCCCCCCCCCCCCGGCTTTTGTAGATTGAACCTTTAAAGGAACACGCACAAGTATGATAATCTGGCACTACGTAAATTTCTTCCTTGATTTGGTCAAGGTTCTCAAAAGGCATGAAACGGAAAGGCGCAGACAAGGCTGTAGCTAGGCAAAAGTGATGCGCATTCTAGAATCATCCAGCATACTCCCTAAGGAATAGCATTCCACATAGTGTTCTGCACATGCCTTACAACTTCTTCTCAACCTGTCCTTGCTTAGAGCTTGCTGTCGCTTCAGGAACGTCTCAGAACCGCAATCAGAGTGAGCACAATGGATCACAGTCGTTTCCAAGGTGAGTCTCTGGGGAAGCGTGGTCCATCTGCTCTCAGTAGGGGGATGGGACCGTTGTGTCCCCCGCCACCCCAGCACTGGAGCCTGTCAGCAGGGCTTCAGGAGTAAGAGCCCGAAAGCTCCAAGGTGCCAAGGCTGACCCTTAAAAGGAGCAACTCCTGTTTGCACCCAGAAAGTAACTGGTGTCACAGGCGAAAGCCAAGCGGGAGGAAGGTGATGGAGGTGCAGGACGCTGGTAAGACCTCAATGGGGGTGGGAGCCCCAGAAGCATTCCTTCCTTCCCATCCTCCTTTCCTCCTGCTTTCTCAGCTCTCCCTGCTCCCTCTCCTTCCTTTCCCCACCCCCTGCTCCCCCTCGTCCCTCATTTTGTTTCCAGTTGCAAAGGGATTGAGTCTCTCTTCTTTGGGAGTATCAATGGCTTCCCACTCTTTGCCTTTGTGTTATTTTCCCCACCAGGTCACTGGAAGTTAGGTGTTATTCCTGGTGGCGAAATGGTATCACAATTATCCTTAACAAGGTCGAAAGGACTAAATGGACACCTTAGCCCCAAACCTTTGCAACACGGGATGGTGATTAGTAAAAAGAAAGATACGATTTGACCAGATGACTTTTTTGGGGAGGAGTGGGGATTAAAAAAAAAGTCTCCTAAAGCACCTTTGTTGCTTTATGTATTTTTAAATGATTATGTAACCAGAGCAGTAATACATAGCACAGAAACTCCTAGTTATGAAGGTTCAGTTCAGACCTTTTCTTGATTTGAACAAACTCCAAAGCCGAAGCAAAAGTGTGACAACTCTACCCGACGCCAACAGAGGGCGATACATTCAGGCTCTGTCTCTTGAGTCTGGTCAAAATTTTTAGGCGAAGGCAACACTGAACCTCAAATGCACTCGAGGATTAGAACCCAACAGACCAGCAGATCTCAGCCACGGCCGACAAGGTCATAAATCAACCTAGACAAATTTTAAATAAATCATCGAATCCTCCTACGTTGACAAGTATGTTCCTAACGACAAAGATAAAGCCTGTGTAAAGCTACTGAGAGTCAGAAAACTATCAACGATGAGAATTTCCTTATGACTGCACATGACTGGGTGTTCTGTGGTTGTGCCTGTGATATTATTCAAATGAGTAACAAACATAACTCATTATTATTTATCCGAGGTTACATTAGTGTCTGATAATTATTATATATGCCATTTCTTTTTGTTGCTTCCATTTCGGTAAAATTATGAAATATGCAGTTACAGCCAAGGGTTCTTTTTTTTTTAAATTTTTTTTAAAGATTTATTTATTTGAGAGAGAGAGAGAGCATGAGTGGGAGGGGCAGAAGGAGAGAGATTCTCAAGCCAACTCCCTGTTGAGTGCAGAGCTCAGGACCCTGAGATCACGACCTGAGCTGAAACCAAAAGCTGGATGCTTAACCGACTGAGCCACCCACGCACCCCCTTTTTAAAAATTTTTAAGTAATCTCTCCACCCAACGTGGGGCTTGAACTCACAACCCTGAGATTAAGAGTCACGTGCTCTTCTGACTGAGCCAGCCAGGAGCCCCTATAGTCAAGGTTTTACATAATTTATATTCTATTGACCAAGCGTTGGCAAAATGTTTGTAAAGAGCCAGAGAGTGTTTTGTTTTGTTTATTTATTTATAAACATTTATTTGAGAGAGAGAGCAAGCAAATGAGCCAGCACAAGCAGGGAGAGTGGCCGAGGGAGAGGGAGAAGCAGACTCCCCACTGAGCAGGGAGCCCCACGTGGGGCTCGATCCCAGGACCCTGAGATCATGACCTGAGCCAAAGGCAGACGCTTAACCGACTGAGCCACCCAGGCACCCCCGAGAGTGTTTTAAGCTTTGTGGTCTATACAAGGTCTCTCTCATATATATTTTTTCAATTTTATTTTATTTAAATTCAATTAACATATAGTGTATTACTAGTTTCAGAGGTAGAGTTCAGTGGTTCATCAGTTGCATATAACACCCAGTGCTCATCACATCACGTGCCCTCCTCAATGCCCATCCCCCAGTTATCCCATCCCCCCACCCACCTCCCCTCTAGCAACCCTCAGTTTGTTTCCTAGAGTTAAGAGTCTCTTATGGTTTGTCTCCCTCTCTGATTTTGTCTTATTTTTCCCTCCCTTCCCCTATGTTCCTCTGTTTTGTTTCTTAAATTCTACACATGAGTGAAATCATATAATTGTCTTTCTCTGATTAACTTATTTCACTTAGCATAATACCCTCTAGTTCCATCCATGTCCTTGCAAATGGTATCATATATTCTGTTTGGTTTTGCAAATCTTTAAAATATTGTTTTTAGCTGTTATGGACAGAATATAGCTAAATAGAGACGTTAGGCTTTTAGAAGTAAAATCCTGTCATTTGGGGCACCGGGGTGGCTTAGTTGGTTAAGCGTCTGCCTTTGGCTCAGGTCATGATCCCGGGGTCCTGGGATCAAGCCCCGCATCGGGCTCCCTGCTCAGCGAGGAGCCTGCTTCTCCCTCTCCCTCTGCCTGCTCCCCTGCTTGTGCTCGGTCTCTCTCTGTCAAATAAAATCTTAAAAAAAAATCCTGTCATTTGTTGACTCCTGCTATTGACAATAATGATCTAAAAGATGAAAAAAATCGAATACAACTATATTTAAAGGATAAAAAATTTGAGCATGTTCATTGAAACATTAAATGTTAAAAAATAAATACCTCCTAAATATTTAAAAATACTTTTTGCCTAAGATATCCGAAATTATTGAAGACGGAAAGGTAAAATACAAATGATAATTGGTATCAAGCTTCACATCAAAATTATTTAAACAAAACTGAAATGTACATATATAAAAGTTTTAGCTAAATCCCCCTAAATACATTATAAAAATAAAACTACTTTCAAGTCCAACATTCACTTTTCATCTAGATGCCAATATCAAGAAACTAAGGGGCACCTGGGTGGCTCAGTCGGTTAAGCGTCTGCCTTCGGCTCAGGTCATGATCCCAGGGTTCTGGGCTCGAGCCCCACGTCGGGCTCCCTGCTCTTTGGGGAGCCTGCTTCTCCCTCCCACTCTGCCTGCTGCTCCCCCTGCTTGTGCTCTGTCAAATAAATAAATAAAATCTTAAAAAAAAAAAAAAAAAGAATCTAAGCATGGTCATCAAGACCAATATCTAAGCAAACTAAAGAGTGATATGAATTGTTTAATATTGTGGAATGCTCCTTACCCAGTCCCGTGCCCTGGGTAAGCCCATAGCACGACGTCTGGAGACCATGAGAAGTTGGAGAGGGATTCCCTGGTGCTGCTGGGGAGACCGGCTTCCCCTGTATCCGCGGTGTTTATGGAGACGCCAGGGTTAGTTCTCTTTTTTCTTTCCTCCTTGCTCCTGGTGCTCAGGACCCCCTGCACCGTGGGGCAGGGTTGGTCGGTCTTACGTCGGTGGCCGGGCAAGGACGCGTCTTCAAGCCTGCAGCAGCGAGTGCCTTTTGTTTTGCAGACATGGGACCAGAGATGTGCACAAGTGCTTCCCTGAGGTCTGAAGAGTGTTCGCCACAAAGCAGATGTGTGGTGCCACCCTGGGGACCGACGCTGGGGAGCAGATTGGCCCACGAGGTTTAACAAATGTTTTGCGTGTGTAATTTATAGTCAGAGCCACCACGGCGAGGCATCCTGGGCAGGGGCCCCTCTTGCTCAAGTCTAACGGGAGACCGAAGGCTGGGTTCAACATACAGTGCAAGCGGGAAGACATAGGTCTGCTGACACTTGGTGGCAGAATCCAGGTGGACTGTGGGCACCTGGGAAGCCCACGACCTGTCTCGAGAGAACTGCCGACATTCTGCCCCTTCCAGTTACTGACCTGGGGGAAAGGGGACCCGGGGTTGCTGGGCTGTCCGATTTCTCAAGAGAATGCCAAATTTGGGGTTTTCATGTGAAAGAACTGATATTGATAAGTAATTCAAAATAAAAAAACAAGCGTATTTTGGGCGGCGGGGGGGGGGGGGGGGGGGGGGGGGGGGGAAAGCCCATCTTTGAGCTGGATTTGTTCCCGAAGCCACCGTGATCAGCTCTCTGGTCTACTGTACTTTGCTACGGTTTGTGCTTATTTTCGAAGCACTGATGGTCATTAATGCCTCATTTTGGATAAATACTAAAGCAATGACAGAGTCAAAAGTGTGGAGGAAGAGGAGAGACAGGATGAGGTCAGGGAAGAACGTGATGGGCACATGGGGTCGAATGTATTCTGTCACTTAGACTCGGCAGATCATGGACCCAGCAATATCCTGCTTCTAAGTAGAGAAGCCGCCACAACCCAAAGAATTCATCTGTTCTTGGCTCTGACACTAAGTTCAGAGAACTTTTTTGAAAGAGAGCTTCACTATACTTCCAACATATTTTCAGTAATAGGAGAGTGGTGCCAAATGTGAGCCTGGAGTGTGGAAGAGAAGTCAGAGATCTGAGAAGAGTATTTTCAGGAGGTGTGAAGATTCAGGACATGGGGTTACATCCTGGGGCTCTGGAAGGGCAAACAGAAGACATCTGGCATGGGAGTTGGGGCGCGAGAGAGGAAAGGGGAAGGTAGCAAATTATGTTTCAGGCATTTTGGAGCACAGGTGAGATGCCTAGCATGATGATTAAGAGGTCAGACTGTCCCAAGTTCAAACCCCGGCTTTAGTACTTGTAAGCTGAAAAAGTTGCTTTTTCCTCTGAGCTTCCGTTTCATTGTTGGTAAGAGGGTGATAATAATGACCTACCTCAAAGGTCTCTGGGCAATAAATGAGTGAATCAAAGTCAAGGTCTAGCACACATTCCACAGCAAGTACTCAATACATGCTGGTTGTTGCTCATGGGCGAATGGTCACGGTTAGTGATGAGAATTCGGGAGTTAGCTGCAGAAAGGTGGAGGGTTGACATCTGAAGAGGACACCTTGGAAGAGACAGGACATATGTATTTGGGGAGCATATTTGGTGGAGTAGGGAAGGATGTGGAGCCCTCAGAGGGGTCAGAGAAGGAATAGTCAGGTAGGACAAAGGCCAAGACAGGGTTAAGGGCAGGTCCCTGTGTGAAAATAAACTAGAGACCTTATTTCACTGAGTGCTGAGTGAGAATACAGTTGGGTTAGAAGCTCCATAAGCTTTAGGTTGCCTAAGAATCACCTGTGACAGGGGACATGTTTTGAATGCAGATTCCCAGAAAGACTGGCTCAGTAGTTCTGGGCTGGGGCCCAGGGATCTACAGGGATTGCAACTGCAGACAGGCGACTGGAAGGATACGGTGTGAAGACTAAGCATACAGCCAGGGAAAGGAGCAGAGTGGTCACCAACCTTTCAAGGCAGTTAGTTAGGGCACACATGGGTCTCACCCTCCTCCACTCATGCATTGAACAAAGTACAATCTCCAAGGAAAAATGGGTTGCTTTCAACAGGTTACTTGGCGAGTAAAGGAAGGGTTGGTGGCTGGCAGTGTTTATTTCTCCTGTATATGTATAATGGCCAAGGGGACTTGAACATCTGTGGCCCTGGGTTGTCACGGGTGAATTAAATTGGTTGATCTTCACATATTAAACCAACCTTGCATTCCTGGAATGATCCAGCTCAGTCATAAGGGATAGTGGGGAAAGAGATACATTGATCAGACCTCAGGCTCAGGTTCCATGCTCCCTTTCTTCTCTCCAGACTTCAGGCACACAGGACCTTTTAGCCAAACAACCCAACAGCTCCCTAAGCCTTGGAAATAAATACCAGGTCTTCTGGAGCAGTGATCTTCAAACTGTTTTTCTCTTACACCATCTAGAATAATTTTTAAAAAGTATATACTCCCATAAATGTTGTAAAGTTGATCTCTAAAATGTTTTCACATATTTAAATAGCTTAAAAGGATTCTGGGGCATTGTAATTATTTGTTACATGATTTATTTAAATATACTTAAAGTAGTCTGAATATCATGTATCCTGGGTCTCCATGGTCCATCCATTTAAATAGTATATGAGTAAGTTGTCTTTAAAAGTTGAGATTTTGTGTCATTACTGAAGGAGTTTTTCTCCTAAAACTTGTATTTCAATTCTATTTCCCTATGGGATTTTATAGTCATGCAATAATTATTTTTTGGCTTAGAAGTCTTGTATTGATCATCCTGTCAATCTTCTTAGCAAGAAAATTTATACATAAATTTAAAAAACCTTTTTAACTTCCTTTGATCAAATCTGAGTTACTATTACAATGATTGTTTCAATGTAATTGATGAAATGATTATTTTTATGCAATTGATGAAAATAAGGTGATGGTATTATAAATCAGAACGACAGAAGGTTGCTAATTGTGTAAGCTGGGTCATAGGTAAAGAGAGAAGCATTATGATCCTCACTCCTCTGTATATGTTTGAAATTTTTCATAATAAAATGTTTAAAAACATGTTGGAGAGAAAGTATGTCATAAATTCTTAAAGCTTTTTGGCAATAATATTTTAACAGGATGGGTATTGCTTGAATGGTCTCTTTGGTGCCAGTCAAGTAGCAACTGCTATTACGAGGTTCTTATGTATCTTTCCAGTGATATTGGATGAACACATGAATAATTACTCATATATACTCCTTTGATATGTAAATGGTTGCATAGTGTATGCAATTATGTGCCCTATTTTTTTTACTTATGTATCTTTGCATATGACCATGTCATAGCAATATTATAAGGATACACACACATTCTTGCTCTCTATTTTTAAATGTCTTCAGAGAATTCCATGGCATGGATGAACCGTAGTTACTTAACCAGACTCCCTATGGGGGGCATTGAACTGGTTTCCAATCTTTTGCCTTTACATTCAGTGCTGCCATGAATAACCTCCACAAAATGTTGCTCTGCTCATCTCTGAGTTTATCTTAGAAAAAAAAAAACACATTTTTAAGACTAGTCTTAATCGAAAAATGCCTCCTTTTGATAGCCTGCAAAATACCTTTCATAGATTTAAAAACAGATCAAAAGTGATTCTCTTGGTTTTCAGATGAGATCGTTATACCCCCTTCCTGCTTTTCTAATTCAAGTGAGCCAACTTCAGTGACCTAAAACAAATCTCACTTCTCATTATTTATTTGCCAAATATAAAAGCACAGCTGATTGCTCCTTTTTCTGAAATGACAGAGAAAGGGAAGATAGCATTTATTGAGCATTTACGATGCGTGGGTACCATGCTAGGAGATGTGTTACATGAGATACATCATGGAACCCTCACAACAACCCCACAATGTGGACACTGTTTAAATATAGGAAAACTGGGGCGCCTGGGTGACTCAATCAGTTAAGCCTCTGACTCTTGGTTTTCAGCTCAGGTCATGGTCCCAGGGTCATGAGATAGAGCCCTGCGTCCATCCAGAGCTCTGTGCTCAGCAGGGAGTCTGCTTAAGATTCTCTCTCTCCCTCTGCCTCCTGCCCACCCACACCCCCCACCTTCCCAGGCTCTCTCTCTCAAAAAAAGAAAAAGAAAAAGAAGGCTCTGAGAGGTTAAGTCACTTGCCCAAGGTCACACAGCTGATAAATTGGTGAGGGGAGGGGAAGGGAGAAAGAGAATCATTCTAGATATATGTGATTTCAGGAATTCCTCTGCTGCCTCGGGAGTCCTGCAAAATATATACCCATGCCGTCCAAGCCAACACTTATACACTTTTTTTCTTTTGAAGTGTAGTTGGCATTATATTAATTTCAGGGGTGCAACATAGTGATTCAATGCTTATATACATTATGAGGTCATCTCCACGATAAATCTAGCTGCCATGTGTTGCCATACAAGGTTATTACAATATTATTTATTTTTTTAAGATATTTGAGAGAGAGAGATCATAAGCAGTGTGGGGGGGAGGGGCAGAGGGAGAAGCAGACTCCCTGCTGAGCAGGGAGCCCCAGGTGGGGCTCAATCCCAGGATCCCGGGATCATAACCCTGAGCCAAAGGCAGGTGCTTAACCGATTGAGCCACCCAGACGCCCCTACATTGTTAACTATGTTCCCTATGCTGTACATTGCATTCTTGTGTCTTATAACTGGAAGTCTGTACCTTTTAATTGTCTTACACATTTTTAAAACTACCTTTAGATTTATGGGAAATTGCAAAGATAGTACAGAGAGTTGTATGTGTGGTTCACCTAGCTTCTCCTAATTAACAAACCGAGAAATTAACATTGCTACAACACTACTAACTAAACTAGACACTTTATCTTACTAGTTTTCCTACTAATAACCCCTTTTTTGTTTTGGGATCTAGAATACCACGTTGCCTGTAGGATTTTCTATTACTTGGAGTTCTTTCTTTCTTGTATGTCTCAGCTGCCCCACTACTTCTTGAGAAGAGAAATATTACTGAACATTTAAGTCCATCCCAGTGGACTTACAACATGGAGTCAATCACAACGTGACATAATTTATCGGGTTTGGACTGATTTATTAAGGTTCTGGCTGTAGAAGAAAACAGAAGTTTCCAGGGCTCTGGAATATCAGGTGTGCTAATGAACGTCCTCGAATGCTGGGGGAGCACATCAGCACCTTGTCACCTTGTCTGCCAGGCACTGGCGGAAGTGGGAGATTTGTTCGTAACACCAGGTCATTTCCTCCCTTCCTGTTCTGACCTCCCGGCACTGCCCACACCAGCTCCGCAGACGCCACGAGCCAAGTCACTTAGTGACATCTTAAGGTGAGGCAAAGAACTGACAGAGTGTGCCGTCCTTAAACTCAGAGGGGACCCTCCAAATCCAGAGATCCCCTCCTTGGACGGCTTGCCACGTGGAAATATGACGAGTCTAGACGTTAAATGGATATACTTAATAAAGTCTAGACGTTAAATTGAATATACTTAATAAAGAAAAAAATTTGCTATGCAATTTTACGTGATCCCTATGATTATCTAGTACTTACTATCCATAATAAGGTTTTATAAATGTGTGAGGTTCATTCATTTATTCATTTAACAAATGTTTACTGAATATCTACTATGTTCTAGGCACTATTTTAGGGGTTAGGTATAAGGAATAAATGATAGAGTCCTAACCCCTTCCCTGAAAGCATGTATCTGGATATAGGAAGCAGATCAATAATCAATCAACAGTCAATAGGCAAGTGAGATGTTTGCCAATTGTGCTAAGTGCTACATTCATTTAGTAAGTATTTGAGCACCTTTGTGTGATAGGCACAGTTCTAAATCCTGAAGATGTGACAGGGAAAAAGATAGCCCTATAGCTTTGAGAAGACAGATTCTAATAAAAAGGGAGGGGACTTTAAAGAAAGGGATTGGGGAAGGCATCTCCAAGAGCGTGCCCTTTAATCTGGGATCCAACAGATAGAAAGAGCTAGACTTGGGCAAAGGGAGGAAAGAGCATTCCAAGCAACTGGGACAGCATGTGCAAAGGTCCTGAGGTGGAAAAGAGGTTGGCAGATTTGAAGAACTGACAGGAACATAGTGGAGTGTGTAGTGAGCAAGGGGAAGAGAAGGCAGCCATGGTTGTGTAGTGAATTTTAGCCCACAGGATATTGGAAGCCACTAGGCTAAATTGTCTGTTGCCCTTTGGACATTTCCCAGAATCCTCTTCCCTGTGGGTTCCAGGTTAGAGACTGCCAGTGGGAGGCATTGTAAGCAACCTGGCCTGCAGAGGAAGACAGGCTAGCTGGAGGCAGCTGCAGGCATGGGGTTGGGGTGAGGGTGAGGTGGGGAGGTTGAGGCAGCTTCCTGGAGAACTCTATATTAACTGTGGTGCTACCTACTGAGAGCTTTCTAAAAGTTCATAGTGCCTTTGGATAAGGTTTTGAACCTACCTGCTAATGCAGGCTAAATCCAGCTCATTACCCATTTTGTAAATAAAGTTTTATTGGAACACAGCCATGTTCATTTATTTGTACTGTGTTTATGTCTGCTTTTGTGCTATAATGGCAGGACTGAATGGTCTGCAAAATAAAAAATACTGACTTTCTGGTCCTTTACAAAAAAAGTTCATCAATCCTACACCAAGATGTGGCAGGCCAATATTGTTGGTGGCTGGCCATGGGCAAGGCTTCAGTTCCCCATGCTCAAATATGTAGTGATTTCTGTTATCTCAACCTAACCTTGACACCCATCAAGGTTTTATGCAAAGAAATAAGGTCCAAATAATGTTCAAAGATTATGCTTATTACCCCCTGGAGGGTAAATGGGAGGAAGGCAAGGCTGTAAGTAAGGGACCCAGAAAGAGGGGGTTTATCCAGATGAAATGTGACGGCTTACCAGGGAGATAGCAGTGGGGGAGGGGGGCAGGGTAGGTGGTGGGAGGGATGGAGGGAAGATGCATGATACAGTTTGGAGACACCCAGTAGCAATAGGCACACCTAGTGCCCAGACTGATTTCAAATACTCTTCTCCTAAAAGAAACCTGCGTTCCTTTGAGAAATGTCTGATTCCACAGCTGGGGCAGGAAATGTACAAGATGAGCCTGGAACATCTTGTGAGGCCAGGAAGGAAGTGCTTAAAAAATGATGGGGGCCTTTTGAAAGGACACAGGAGCCAATATGAAGACCTCCCAATGGCGAAATCTAGACCAAATGAGCAACCAAACAAGTCATGAAAGTAGTAACTGATTCAAGTCAACAACTGAATAAATAAATGGGAGAAAGGACAGTGCTTCCTTACAGAAATTCCATATAATAAATGTGAAAGTAATGACAGAATTTGAAAAATTGTCATTTGGCAAACAACACAGAGCATTGATGGATGCTAAAGTGTGGGGCAGGTTGGTGGCGGGGGGTGGTGGGGGATGAAGAGAAACTGGATGGTATCAAAGAATCTCGCCACAAGGTACTTAGTAAGGACAAAGGGGAAGAAGGTAACCTTAGAGTGGACAAACCCTACAGACATAGCCTTGAGACTGCAATGTATCAAGTTTGTAGATTATGGGGACTGGATCCTCAAATCTCATATACTTTAGCCCTTGTCAACACGTGGTATCACCAACTATAAAAGGTTTGCCAGTCTGATGGTTATAAACTGTCTCACCATTCCATTTTCCCGAGTCAGGCTCCATCCAGCCTCTTGCCTACAGGACTGACTGACTACACGTCTATTCCCGTTGGTCGTCCGTCCACAGCCTTTGCCACATTTTCCCCTATTGGGTTGTCTTTTTCTTACTGATTTGAATCCTGGTGGGAAATATTTCACCCAGCATCCTGCTTGTCTTTTAACTTTGCTATGTGCCTTATTACTACTACTTGGTATTTCAAATCTGGAGATGTCCAATGGCTCTGATGGATTTTGTGTCTTTTAAATATATTTTTTTAGGCTTTGTTACGTAATTAATTTTTTTAGGAGAGGGGAGAGGCAGAGGAAGAAGGAGAGCAAGAATCTTAAGCAAGCTCCACACTAAGCACGGAGACTGACGGGGGGGTGGGGGGCTCGATCTCACAACCCTGAGATCATGACCTGAGTTGAAACCAAGAGTCAGATGTTTAACTGACTGAGCCACTCAGGCACCCCCAGGCTTTGTTATTTAATCAGTGGGGATTTACTTTTGTAACTAAAGTAGGGAATCCAACTTTACTTTTTTCCCCACTCAATAGTCAATTTTCCCAGCTACATTTATTGAATTGTTCCCATCTTTTTCTTTTTAAATTATATGTAAGATTTAAATCTTCTACAAATTACGTAGTACTTTTATAATAAAATACAATTACTTGAAAGGAATAAAATCCTATATTGAGGTCTCTTTCTCTCTCGTGTGTCTCACAAAGTGCTGGGCACACAGTAGGTGCTTAATAAATACTGCTGAACTGAAGGCATCAACTTTTGTCTTCTACTTAACATTGTTATGAGTGGTACAATCTTCATGTTAGCTAAGGCATTATTATGGGCATTTTCAGGTTAGATCATAATCTTGAAGATTTTGTTTTCTTAGTTTTCAGTGAGGTTACAAAGAACCCCATTCCAAGGATATAAAACCAGTAATGTTGGGTGCCAGGAGTCTCTATTTTAAAAAGGACATCAACAAACCATATATAATCTTCATGCCCTTTTTTTTTTTTTTTTAAAGATTTTTATTTATTTATTTGAGAGAGAATGAGAGAGAGAGCACATGAGAGGGGGGAGGGTCAGAGGGAGAAGCAGACTCCCCGCCGAGCAGGGAGCCCAATGCGGGACTCGATCCTGGGACTCCAGGATCATGACCTGAGCCGAAGGCAGTCGCTTAACCAACTGAGCCACCCAGGCGCCCCCCTCTTTTTTTTTTTTAATAGATTTTATTTATTTATTTGACAGAGAGAGAGAGTTAGCGAGAGCAGGAACACAAGCAGGGTGAGTGCAAGAGGGAGAAGCAGGCTTCCCGCGGAGCAGGGAGCCCAATGCGGGGCTCAATCCCAGGACCCTGGGATCATGACCTGAGCCGAAGGCAGACGCTTAACAACTGAGCCACCCAGGTGCCCCTCTTCATGCCCCCCTATGTCCTTTTTCATTGATGGATTATTCATATAATGCATTTTCAGCTATTCTTAAACTAAGTTATTTTGCAGCGATCTTGACTCTTTTCCCAAATAATTAAATGAAGTTATAGAAATGACTGCATGAGTAGCCCCTAAGAGATACTAGATAAGTATTTTTCCTTCCTTCTTTTTAAAGATGCTGACTTGAAGGACTCGCTGAGGGTAGAGTCCCTCCTCCTCCCCAAAGGCTCCCATCCATTTTCTGACGTAAGGAGCTTTGTCAACTGCTGCACATTTCCGATTTTTAAGTTGCCCTCAGAGTTACTGAAAATCCGGCAAAGCTGTACATTTATTTTATTGTGGCCCCCACCTCATACCCTTTCCTTGATCAGTGCTTTGTTCAGCTATCAAGAGTTGCATTTAAATACAGGAGTAGAAACTGTCTTTGAGGCTATTAGCAATGAGAGATAATCAATTGGAAATGGCTCCCTGCTGGACAATTTTCAAGCCGAGTCATCACCAAAACCCAACTGTGCTGGCAGCTTTTGGTCATCATGGACATCACTGTCCAATTAGAAGTTACAGTCCTATGACTTATATACAATATTTCATATTGATTAAGCTAATCAAGACACATGGGATAAATTCCCAACATGGGGGCAAGAAGTCTGGATTCTTAATAATTTCCCTTTTTGTTGGTGACTAGAATCATTAGGTGCTAAATAAAGTGGTGAAATTGCAAATGATTTTATGTCTCTACAGTGCTTATTCTGCTGTTGTATTAAGGGATTGATAAATTTTCTATTTGCGTATTGATACCTGGTCATCAAGATACTCATCATCCTTGATTTTTTTTTTTTGCCATTCTTTTATTTACTATATATACTACATATCACTTAAACTATACAAAGATATGACCATGTATGGATTTTTACAAACTCCTCTACTAAGGCCATTAAGAGTTACTAATGCAATAATGATAATCGGTTTATCTAAATTAGTATGGTACTTAGCAAAATAATATCCAATTTTGGAGCAGGGGAAGTAAACGTGGCCTCTCAGTATTGCTGATGAGTATAAACTGGTCCAACCTTTGTGGAAAGCAATTTGGCAACATGTAGCAAGCGCCTTAAAATGTTAATAACCTTTGACCCACTAATTCAGTTTCTGGGAATCTATCTGAAGAAAATAATCCTATATCGGAAAGAGCTTTATGTGTTAAGATGATAAATACGGTATTATTTTCAATTATAAAAAACTGGAAGAAGCCTGAATGTTCACTAAGGAAGTAATGGGAAGTAACTTATATTTATAAACAGTATATGATAACATGGGGAAATGTCTTGTTAGTTTTAAAGAAGGGAAAAGAAACATTTCAAGTTGTGGATATGGTAATACGTTAGACAACAATGTAAAAACATACCAAGCACACGGGGTGCCTGGGTGGCTCAGTCGGTTAAGCGTCTGCCTTTGGCTCAGGTCATGATCCCGGGGTCCTGGGATCGAGCCCCGCATCAGGCTCCCTGCTCTGCGGGGAGCCTGCTTCTCCCTCTCCTCCCCACTTGTGCTCTATCTCTGTCTCTCTCTCTCAAATAAATAAAATCTAAAAAAACAAAACAAAACAAACAACATACCAAGCACAGCAAAAGACTATAAAAATAGAGCAAAAATGTTAGGAATTGTTGCCTGTGAATTTAGGACTAGAGTAAAGGTAATTTTACTTTTCTGTATTATTTTGCATATTCTGCATTTTCTACGAGCATGAATTTAACTTAGATAAGGAAAATGATCATACTGCAAGAGGTTAAAAATTAACATTTTAAAATTTAAATATTTAAATTTAACATTTCCTTCTAGTGTGAAATGTCAGTAATAAATCGTGTTGTTCCCTAGTACAATATTCCCTGTTCTTAAGAGATGGGTAACATTCTTTTTTCTTTTTTTTTAAAGATTTTATTTATTTGAGAGAGAGAGAATGAGAGACAGAGAGCACGAGAGGGGAGAGGGAAGAGGATCAGAGGGAGAAGCAGACCCCCTGCCGAGCAGGGAGCCCGATGTGGGACTCGATCTCGGGACTCCAGGATCATGACCTGAGCTGAAGGCAGTCGTTTAACCAACTGAGCCACCCAGGCGCCCAAGATGGGTAACATTCTTGAGAAATATTTGATCAGAGGAAAGCACAGGAGTGGGAGGTAAGTTATAGACAGAATCAGTGAACAGACCCACTCTGTGACTGAAAATCTATCTTTGCTTTTTTTTCTTTCTTTTTGGACAGAATCAAGGCCAGCTGCTGAAATGACCACTGTACGGAATAAACTCCTATTTTATCCTGAAATCAGACTCTCAGAGAATAACAAAGAAACCCATGAAGGTGATCGATTCTTCCAGGCTCATATTTGGAGACCAGATTCTGTGCTATTCACAAACTGCCTTATAAAGAACTTTTTCCGTTTGTTGTCCAAGATTTTTCTAGAGACTGGCAGGAAAGGAGCTTAAAAATGTCCAAAAGTGGGTGGCGAGGGGTGGGGAACACAGGTGCAGAGACACCGCAGAGAAGCAAAATACAAGAAGGGAGATGTTCATAGAACTTTTAAATTCCAAAGGATTTTAGTGTTTAAATTAATGTATCGTATATATTTACAACGTGGACATCAAAGTGAACAAGTGAGAATGTGGGAGATAAACTTAAAAGCTATTTTTATTATTTATGTAGTCCTTGCTTGTTGTAAAAAGCCTAACAGAAGGCTATTAAAGTAATAAAAGCTCCTCTCTCCTCACACCTGCTTCACTTACCAGAGACAACCACCATTAAAGTTATTTTGTATCCTTTGAGACAATAGGCACGCACATAATTTCTTTTTTGAAGGCCAATGGGGACTAGATTGCACAGAGAGCTCTGCAACTTGCTTTTGGTTCACTTAATAATTGACCTTTAACCATTATCCACATCAACACGCACGGGTCAACCACACCTTTTAAAAAGGAAAAAAACCCACAAAGGTTTGTGTGGTCATCCACTGAATGGCTGTATTATAATTTTGCCTGCGCTCATGGAAATTTGGGCTGTGTCCTGCTAACTGGGCCCATGGACAATGTTGCTCTGAACACCTTCATACACGGTGACTTGCATATATAATCAAATTCATTCCATGGGAGAAACTCCTTCAAGGAGCATTGCTGGGTGAAGGATAGTTGCATTTTCTATTTGGGTAAATATGGCTAAATTCCTTTTCCGGTGAGTCTCCCCCTCATAGAGCACAAGAACCTGCCCATCTTTGGCTGTGGAATTAAGTTTTGTCTGTAATAAATACATGGTTTCTATTCAACTGTGTCCACGTATTTGCAAGGCACGGGCGTTTTTTATTTGGCCAAAGAGAAGATGATAAAGGGCAAGATGTGTGTAGGTTTATTCAAGTATGAGCACTGGAAATTACTACTAACCAAATAAATCCAATACAAATGTTATAGAATTAATTCCAAAGTCACACATAAATGATCTGATTAAGGAAACAGCCTAGTAAGCATGGGTAAAGAGCTATCTGCAGTTATTAACGACTCATTTACAAGTACAAATTATAATTAGCTAGCTCGCGATCTGGGGCTTATTATTATACGCCAGACACGATTCCAGCTCTTTACACAAATTTATTTAATCTTTGTGACATTTCTGCGAGGTCGGCACTACGATTATCTTCATTTCATAGATTAAAAAAAAAGGAGGTACAGAGGTCTCAAGTGATATGACCAAGGTCATGCAGCTAATACGATGAAGAGCCATCCTGACTACTGCCTCTGGGCTCTTAACCACCATGCTATATTTGAAGTTCACGTTCAAGAAATAAGGATGCACTTTACAGTTCTCCACAAAGCTTTTCATCGTAGCATTTCCAACAGGGAAAGTTCCTTACCTGCCTTTGGGTTGCAGGTGCCCCAATATCAAGATATAGCAATGGCTGGATTATAGGTTTTTCATTTTTGTTTTGCTTTTCAGTGTTTTCTCTGATGACCACATATGGCTTGGGTCATAAGAAAACAAAGTTGCTTAAAAATATCGACAGTTCTTGAGGACAGAACACTTTCCGTATCAGAAAGTGGCTCATCTTTCAAATGCCTCATCCACCCTCCCTACCAATGGCCACTTGGCATCAGGAGGGTTTCATAACACCAAACCACAAAACCTCAGAGGCACCAGAGGCAGAGTTTCAAAATTCCTCATTATAACATGTCACGTCGGTGTTTCACATACTTGGCATACAAATCTGGAAGATACTGCACACCCAGAGAATTTAGTATTGACCGGAGTACCCTAGTGTCTGTATCCCCGGTTGAGGAGTATGACGTGGGCAAAACAACCTTACACACAGACCCTAAAAGCAGAATCTGACAAGAGCTATTGTCTGCTTTGGGAAGGGAAAAGGAGGAGAAAGTCCTTCCAGTCAGGCAGGATTAGGGGGTGGCATTTGAAACAGGATCCAAAGGATGGAAAGAATTCCAATAGAGGACGTGAAGACCCTGCTAAGTGCTGCTCAGGGGTTGTTGATACTCTCCTCGGATGCTTTTTTTGTTTTCATTCATCTGCTCAGCAGGACAGAGCACCTAAAATCCACCCTTCCCACGGCCACTGGGATGGAGCAGAAAGACCTGGAACAGCTGGGTGGTTCATTCTGCGGGACCGCAGGTTGGGTTGTGTGGGGTTGAATGCCGGCTCTGCCGCTCAGAACCTATGTGTCCTCAGGCAAGTTCTGCAGCTTCAGTTGCCTCGTGTGTAAAATGGGGATAAAACGGCTTCTCCCCTGCCCCCATACAGTTCTTGTGCTGATTCCATGACGTCAGGTAGGCAAAGCTTATGAGAACACCGGGCATGTAGGAATCCCAAAACAAAGGCAGGCTATCGCCAGTACAGTGAGTACCTACTGCTATGGGCTAAGGCAGGGTGGTAAGCCCCTTCTGTAAAGACCACGGTCTTAGTTTAGGCTTTGCAGGACACCCGGTCCCTGCCTCTACTGGGCCACCGGAGCTCAAAAGCAGCCATAGACAAGGCAAATGAACAGATGTGCTGTGTTCTTTACAAACACACATTTGAATTTCATGTAGTTTTCCCATATCACAATTTCTTTTTTCTTTCAACCATTAAAAAAAAATCTGAAAACCATTTCTTAGCTCAAGGGTTGTACAAAAACAAATGGTGGGTTGCCATTGGGGGAAACTGGGTGAACTGTCCAAGGACTTGCTCTGTATTCTTTCTCACAATGGCAGGTGAATCTATAACGATCTCACCCGTACACTGAGATTCCAGTAAAACTATTTACAAAAATAGGTGGCTGGCCAGATTTAGCCCATGGACTGGAGAATGCTGATCCCTGGATTAGCTTCTAGGTCCCCTACTCATCTCTAACAGGATTATACACTCACAGCCTCGGCCAGAGAATGCTGCGCTCTCCCCAGTGCATGGTAAATGTATCTCCCCACCCCTCGGGTATCGGGCTTGCTATAGCCAATGGGATATTAGCCGACGTGATGTGAGCAAAACTTTATCCAGTTTTGCCACTTTTGCTTTGCCTTGTGCCTTGCTCCTGTGATCGGCCACGAGAAGATCAGGACCACCACTGACCTAAGGAGAATGTGGAGATTCACGGAATAGACCAGAACCCAGTCTGAAACCTGGAGCCTGGTCCAGTTAACCTAAAATTGAGCTGCCAAGACAACCACAGGTGAGAAAGTAAGTCTGCTGAAAGCCCCTGTGTTTTGGGGGTGGTAGTTTGTTATGCAACATTATCTCAGCAATGGTTGATTAATACACCACCTAACGCTCTGAGCTAAAGCACCAGGGCATTGCTTACTGGTTTGAGCGGCCCTTGTCAAGGTGTAGGTTTTGTTCACTTCACTGTAGTCTCCGTTTTCCAGATGAAGGACTACAGATTTGTAGCTTAGTCTGACTAAACACACGTGGGCTTATTTTAATGGTTGACCATGCCCATTGGATATAAAAATGCAAGAAAGGTCAGCAGGGGATGTGTGTCCTGTTAGTCTTTGCCTATTCAAGAATAATTTTTTAAAACTTGAATACTTGTAGAGAAGAAGAGCTGATGTTTGGTCCATAGATCCTTATTGGAATGGTCACAGGTAATATGCCATGACTTGCAGGGAATGCACCTCCAAGGTGACCAGATGGCCCTTTGCAGTAGCCTAGTGGTGCATGTCTGTCGTGGAGGAGGCCCCCACGTAGATGGGGGAAGTAGAAAAGGAAAAGAGAATGGCGAGAGGTCATTCATAAGGTGGGAGACAAGGATCACCACGGCTCGGTGTGTGAGGGTAGACAGAGGGCCTTCGGCGCCATGCCCAGGCGCTTCCTGTGCAGGCAATGGGGAGAATCACAAGAAAAATGTCTGGGACCACTATGTGCTAATGATTGAGGACTCTTCCAGGAGCTTGATCTGTGAAGTGGGGCCAGTGGAAAGTTGCTGTATGGAGGAGAGGTGTTTGAGGTTCAGAGCACCAGTTGGCACTGGTAGCTACTAGAATTACCATTGGCAGCTAACCCAACACAAAAACAGCATGATGACAAGTTTGAAATCAAAACTTTCACGGATACGAAGACACGGCTAATGATGACCGCCTCTTGGAAGGGTCGAAGAGGGACCTAGATGAGAGACTTCTTACAGCACATCATGATAAAGTACCCCCCCAACCAATCATGTGTATGTATTACTATTTTAAAATATAAACAAGACCCTAAGAATGCCAAGACTTTTTTTTTTTATAAATGACTTTCCTAATTAGAAAACTCGACACATCATCTTTCCTAAAGAAGTGAACACTTGACAACATAAACGCACTTCATCTATCCCTTAAATGCTTGAGAAACACTAGAGTCTTTAATTACACTGACCCCTATACGGCAAAGCCTTTTGTATTCGAACTGTAATATAAAGGCAATGTTTGGGAACAGGACACATCAGAAGAAATCATATTCAAGCATGCTTTTTGTGTCAAAAACAATCTAAGAAATGAGAGTTTAAAATCAAATACTGTATTTTTATAAGTGTTTCTGACTGGCAAGGGTTGTAAACTACAGCTCAGGGGCCAAATCCAGCCATCTACTGGTTATTTCATAAAAAACAAACAAACAAAAACCATTTCTATTGAGAATTGTAGGCCCATATGCAGTTGTACAAAGTAACAGAGAGATCTCTTGTATACTCTGCTCAGGCTTTCCCATGGTAACCCTCCACCTGTTTTGCACAATCCATGAGCTAAGAGTAGTTTTTAGATTTTTAAATGCTTGGGGAAAAAAAAGTATTTTGTGACGTGAAAAATTACATGAAACTCATTTCACTGTCCATAAAGATTAACTGGAACACAACTATGCATTCCTTTACGTATTGTCTACAGCTGCCTTTCCACTATGAGGTCAGAATTGAGTTGTTGCAACAGAGACAGAATGGCCCACAAAGCTGAAGATATTTATTACCTGCTTTACAAAGAAGTTTACTGACCCCTGGGCTAGAGACTGGGTTAGGGGCAGGAAAGAAATGAGTACCTGGAATAAAGATTTTTCTTTCAAAGGCTAAACATTTCTAAAGGACATCTGCACCATGGCTGCCCTCAGATACTGGTAATAGAAAGGTCTTCTTCAACTGGGGATGGGTTGACAACTGAAGAGGCAAATGTACCTAGTTTTTCTCAAAATCCAGAGATGTCTTTATTTTTTTAAACATTTTATTTATTTGAGAGACAGAGTGAGAGAGTGCATGAGGGGGGTGAGGGGCAGAGGGAACAGACTCCCTGCTGAGCAGGGAGCCCGATGCAGGACTCGATCCCGGGACTCCAGGATCATGACCTGAGCTGAAGGCAGATGCTTAACCGACTGAGCCACCCAGGTGCCACTAGAGATATCGGTTTTAAAAGAACTACACGGGGAATCAACTTCTCTTACCCGTAAAGGGATCATTTATCAAAACTAAAAGAAACAAAGGTAGGTTGTTTCAAATCCATAAGTAACCACCAATACAAATGAAACACCATTCCCCTCCCGGGACACTTATAACTAACAAGTGCAAAGGACACTAGGCTGAACACTAGAATTAACTGCTGTTATTCACCCGTTACCTGCCCGGCAATGGGCAAAAAGCCTACCCTTAGGGAAAAGGCTGAAGCCAGTCTTTTGCAACCTTTCAAGAAATATATGGTACAATAAGAGTGGGGACAGTGGCTTGAGAACTTCAGGATTGTTGGCCAAATCTACAATGTCTGCTTTCTGCGGGTCAAAGTCCGTTAAACTAACGTGAGGATTGAGCCATCTGAAAGAGCAGCTCATTGGAAAAAGATTGTACACCATGGTACAAAGAGCTCATTTGGTGAAGGCCTCCTACTGCAAGGTGTTTTGGGCAGGGGTGGTGGGGTAAGTTTTTTTTTTTTAAGATTTATTTTAGAGAGAGAGAGAGACAGCACTAGCAGGAGGGGGAGAGGGAGAGAGAATCTCAAGCAGTCTCCTTGCAGAGCCTGATGTGGGGCTTCATCCCAGGACCCTGAGATCATGACCTGCATTGAAACCAAGAGTCAGACGTCCAACCAACTGCGCCACCCAGGTGCCCTGGGGGTTAAGTTTTCAAATGTTGGTGCTACTAGATCTGTGTTATGATGTAAGCAAGTGCAAATTCAAATTTTGCCACGGACACCAGATCCCCAAAACTCTATTAGCACTGAAGGTCTTCATATAGGGTCAAGGGGACCATGGATGGAATTTAGAGGGTCCAAGGACTTGGACAGGAAAGAAGAGGAACTTCCTGCACTAGGCTTCAACTGAAATTGACCATTTCTGTCAATTCTGGATATAGGTACCAAACCACAGTGGCATGAGCAAGCCAAAGGAAATCAGGTATGTGCATAGAACATGTGAAATACATAACTTTTCAGGCTCTAGTTATCTTGAAATACCATCACCGTTTCAAAATAAGTTACTAGATCTGCTGCTAGAACATATTTAATGCACTATTAAGTGTACATAATTCAAAAAATATTTTGATAACTATTTCAATATAATTGTTTCCCTTGCAAACAGATGCATTGTTTTCTTCTTTTAAACATCACTCAGGGGGCCTGGGCGGCTCGGTCAGTTAAGCGTCTGCCTTCGGCTCAGGTCATGATCCCAGGGTCCTGGGATCGAGCCCCACTTCGGGCTCCATGCTCAGCAGGGAGTCTGCTTCTCCCTCTCC
Organism: Neomonachus schauinslandi; assembly: GCF_002201575.2. Classification (NCBI taxonomy): domain Eukaryota; kingdom Metazoa; phylum Chordata; class Mammalia; order Carnivora; family Phocidae; genus Neomonachus; species Neomonachus schauinslandi. The sequence continues at coordinate 128,578,549 of NC_058412.1, forward strand.
CTGCTCTTGGGTTCTCGCTTGCTCTCTCCCCCTCCCGCAAATAAATAAAATCTTTAAACATCACTCAGAAGGGAGTCATAGATTTCACTGGACTGAAAGAGGTCCAGGCCTCAAAAAAATGAACTCAGGCCTTAAGGCAGATCTCCCAAGCCGGCAGTATTGGGTATTAGAAGGACTTCCACCGGCAAGCCTCACACACGGGTTCAAATCCTAACACTCTCGACTTCAGACACTACAATTATGTAGTGTATGTTGAGAGAAAGTCATGTCGGTCCTTCCTGCAATACTTGCCCCAGCATGTGGTCGGACAGCCTAGGGACACTTCTGCAATCATCCGCTACCCATAACTGAAGTGTTTTTTTTTTTTCCCAATCCCACCATAGACCTCCCCATTCTTGCAGAAAGAGCTTATCCTTTTTCTGCCTTAACATTTGGAACTCAAATGGTTCCACCTGATTCCCTCACCTCTGCCAGGGGAAGACACCCCATACTTGAGTGGAGACCCAAACTGCAGATACCATGTGGGAATGTGAGCCCGGTACACCTGGGCTTGGCTATCCTGCACTAGCTGTATTATTAACCTTTCTGAAGATAGGTTCCCTTATTAGGACAAATGCAAATGCCATTCCTCGTGAGGTCTGAATGGAATGGTGCAGAGGAATGCTTGAACACCGTGGTTCCCCGTGCCTGTTCCTCCCACGCAGAGCCCTGGCTGGCCAACCACGGTTACGACAGCTTCTGGACCAGCAACACAGGCAGGTTTCCTTCATAGGCAGATTCTTTTTCTTCCTTCACAGGACCAGCTACATAATTTGCAGGGTCTGATGCCAAATGAAAACACAGGGCTCTTTGTTTAAAGATTAATTTCAGGATGGCAAGAGCAGAGCACGCAATTAAGTGTAGGGCCCTTTGTGACAGCAAGGTGGCAGGTCCATGAGGACAGCCCTGCTCCTTCAGTGGGAGCATCTGTCCCCCTATTGCACATCAGAATCACCTGCAGAATTCCAGAAAATACCACCCCCCCTCCCAGGGCGGTCTCTCAAGATAGGTTCCATATACCTAAGAGCTTCCCAGGTGACTGTGGCCACTGTTAAGCTCACTGGACTAGGGGGACAGAAAACCGTGGACAAATGCCACGGACCAATATCCATCAAGAGCAGGCAAAGACAGCCCCAGTAAAACCCTGATAAAAGCGAAGTGTTCATGTATAGAACACCCCGGGTGTTCAGGATCTGAGCCAGGTGTTTCCTAGGAAAGTCGTCTCCAACTTTTAGGAGGCTGCACTGTTGCTCAGGGGCAGAGAACACTCATGACCTAGCGTCTCTTTCCAGGTTTTAACTTGGCAAAGGCTACTCCAGAGCCACCATGTCCCAGCTCCCTTCACCATAGCAATGCCGTAGGACGAGCCAGGTAGCCAGGGGAGGTGAGCAAGAGTTTACGTACAACTTCCTGGCCGTGTTAAGGGGAAGGGGCATGGCCTTTTCCACCTGGTTGGAGCTTAAGGCGGCACCATCTTGGACCACATGTGGAAGATCCAGAGTGGGGGAGAAGACAGAAGCCATGTTCCCCAACATCAGAAGGTCACAGGACTAGTTCTTGGTTATTTTCTAATCTGCCTCCCCCCTCCCCCAACTGAAGAAACAAGAAACGGGCAAACAGGTAAGCCAACCTTAGTTTCGTTTTACACCAGTTGATTTTAGCATTAAGCCAAATGCCTGAAGCGGCACATTTAGAGGAGCAAACAGAGAATCCGAGTCTCTGGTTGGATGCTGGACAGATAGTACTGCCAGAGGCTGGGGCTTCCTCACATCCTGCCTCCTCAACCCCATTAACTTACGTCAAAAGGCTTCTTCGGGATTGTCCACATCACCCTGCTCAATTTACTACTTTAATAAAATTTTTGTCTGAGACCCAGCCTAGCATTTTGTTCACATGGACTCTGGAGCTACCCTGCCAGGGGCTGAAACCTAAGTCTGTTCTAGAAGTTTCTTCACCTTTATGCTTCCGGTTTTTGCATTTGGACCAGAGGCAGGGATCAGGGTGGGGTGGGTGAGGCAGTCCCCTCAGGTGCCAAAAGAAAGTGGTACCCCAAATCTCACTGATCAAGGTCAATATTTTAATGCAATTTTACATGAGACTAGGATCTAATTCTGCCCCTGCATAACTGGCCTCAATTCCCAGGCCAACTTTTAATACTGCTTCACAACAACAAAGTGGCTGACCTGGGGGCCATAGTTTGCCAATTCAAGTATTTCTTGGTTATGGAGTTTTTGGAGCCCTAGGCAAAGGCCTCCCTTCCCTTGCCCTAGTCCCAGCTCTGGACGGCACTGGGAGAAATCAGTGAACACAGATAAAGTTCTTAGCACAATGTCTGGCTCAGAGTAGGGACTCATGTTGCCATGGCAACAGAAACAGGTTTTTTTTTTTTTTAAAGATTTTATTTATTTATTTGAGAGAGAGAATGAGATAGAGAGAGCATGAGAGGGGGGAGGGTCAGCGGGAGAAGCAGACTCCCTGCCGAGCAGGGAGCCCGATGCGGGACTCGATCCAGGGACTCCAGGATCATGACCTGAGCCGAAGGCAGTCGCCTAACCAACTGAGCCACCCAGGCGCCCCAGGATCATCCTTTTTAAGAAAAACTAAATGGGACAAAAAGATCCACGTACTATATAGTGCTTAGAAGGCAGCAAGAAACCATAAGCAGAAAAGAACACGAGGTCATCTTGATTTCTGGACTCTTTCCTGGAGATTTTATAGCCAATCTGAATAAGGATCAGAAGGACCCCATTTTTCCCAATGCCTAAACTTGAACTCATCTGTTGCATGAAGTAGCCCCCTCCTTGAAGGGACCCCAGGACATTTAGCATTCTCAGTATCTCTTTCCCATGTTTTTAACCCATGATCATTTACCCCATTGCTTGTACTCATCAATAGTCCAGCTCAGGGGTCAGCAAACTAGGCCTTCCAAATCATGGCCTTTTTTTTGTAAAGTTTTATCGGCACACGGCTATGCCCATTTGCTTACCTATTATTTCCGGCTACTTTAGTGACAATGGCAGAGTTGAGTAATTGTGCTAAAACAGCAGAGATGAACAGAGTTGAATAGACAAAGGCCAGCAAAGCCCAGAATATTTACTATCTGGCCCTTGATTGAAAAAGTCCATCAACTTCTGGTCTGGGCGAAGTCAGACCGCAAACATACTCCGTTTCCCCTTTCAGACCCATATTGATCTTTCAAACAGAGGCACAGAAACTTGGCTGTTCTGGTCTGCACCAGGTCAGCAGCCCCTTAGCCATCACGGCTCTTTCCAACAGTTCTGTCCTTATCTATATATTTGAAGTCTCATCCTAGAAGGGTTTACTCTTGTACTTCCTCAATTGTTTTATAAAGTTTTATTGGAACACAGACACGTTCATTCTTTCTCTTATAGCCTATGGCTGCTTTTGTGCTAAAGCCAGAGTTTCCTCACAAGAGAGACCTTACGGCCCTACAATGCCTCCAATATTTACAATGTGGTCTGGCACTCTTCGCGAACCTCTGCTCTATGGGGAATCCAAATTCACGGGTTATACCCAGGGTGGACCTCAGACCCCTGAAGTCCATACAACTGGGGGAAAAAAATACCTTTTAAAAAGGCCTTCCTGTTTATCTGAAGAGCTGTGATATGAAAAGTTCAAGGAACGTTTATATGATTTCGATCTACGGGCTCCCACTTGAAAGGTCAACAGCCCTCTTGCTACTAGAACAGAAACACAGATAAGACTCATGACAAACAGAGGTGACAACAGAATCTGTACAATGCATGGGCATTCAGTCACCAGACACTCTCCTGGACAATCGAAAAGCAAAGCAATCCAAAGCAAGCAAAGCAAAGATTAATTCTATCATGGGTCTCAGACATCATTTTCTCCTTACAACAAAGAGATCCAACAGCGTATCATTCACCTGCTGCCACACTTAAATCAGGTATGTTCAAACAGAATTCATAATGAAATAAGCTACAGATCTTCCATAAGTGAACTATTTATTCCCTTGTGTATAATCTATAAGTCTTCACGTCCTTTTTCTCCTAGTTTACAAAAAACGATGGATCTATTTAATCGGTTTTAAAAGCACCGATGTTTAACTTGAGGAGGGCACATAAGAATTTGTATTAAACAAAAACTGTACTTGAAGATGCCAAACAACGAAACAACTCTGGATAAGTTATAGATCCATTGGCATTCCAGAGCCTCCTAAGATTTGGCCAAAGTAAAATGTCCATCTACAAGAAGTCTGGATTTTCATTTGTTGGTTCCGCGAACACCAAGTGCTTATTGGGATGAAAGACCCTAAGCTCCGCCTGCCGCATGCATCACATGTCCCAGAACCAAGCCCGGGGCCCAAGTCTTTTCTCTAAGAAGTATGTAAATGCAGTTTCACAATGCACACGTGCGGGCTCAGCCAGTGTTAGCTTGATCTCTGGCGCCACCTACAGGTCAAGCTGCATTTCACGTCACTGCAGCATTAACACCTCGAGAAATCTGTGTGCGCCCCGAACGCATTACCGAATGGGGTGGGGATGGAGAACCCCACACCCTAACCAGTCTAATGGAAGAATGTAAAGAAAAACGGAGCGTCCCTCTTACGTCATTCTACAGCTGAGTCTGCCTTTTTATTATAAGACAATGATAAAAGGAACCACACGGATGCATAAGGCAAACACTCATAACCACCACCCAGGTTAAGAAATAGAACTTTCCCAGATGCCCCAGGTCCTCCACGTAACGCACCCCCGCCACCATCTTAGCCTTCCCCACTATACACATCAGTTTAGTTCTCCACGTGGTCTGAACAGTTTCATAATTCCATTGGAGGTGGATCAGTTTTAGGATCGGAATCCATCACGAAACTATCCCTGTGGGATAAAGCGGTGCGCAGTGGACCCCCCCCCCCCAACCTTGGAACGACTGGGTCGACTTGCGGAGCCGATGTTTGGAGGAAAGACAGCAACGTGGAGGGGTGTCTCCACGCTGTTGCTTTGGCGTCGGTTCTCACGCCAGTGACCCGCAGCCATGGCCTTGAGGGCCTATAAAGTTGGAGCATCCGTCCCCAGAGCTGGTGACAAGTCTGGCTTGGCGGCCTCCACTCGGAGGGCGGGACCGCAGCATCTGTCTGGCGTTCGGACAGCCGACCACCGTCTGTGGCTCAACTAGATGAACTGGCTGGGCTCCAGGGACGTCTCCAGCTGCCCTGCGGAGACCAGGGTGCCCAGCTGCCCCGGGGCACTGCTTTCGGGCGGGAAGGTGACCAAGTCTGAGTTCTTGCTCTCGCTCTGGTCGTTGTGCTGCTTCTTGTGGCATCTCAGAGAGTCGTCCCTGACGAAGGAGGCACCGCAGGTCTCGCAGCGGAAGGCCCGCTGGGTCACTATTTTGGCCACGTGCTGGGAGCTGCTCCCTCGGGGCCCTTCCTTGCCGTGCGGGGCCTGGTTCTCCGTTTTGGCCTCGTCCCTGTGCACCTTGTCAATGTGCTTGGCCAGGCTGCTGGGCCGCTTGGTGTCGAAGCTGCAGAAGTCACACTTGAACGGGCGGTCGGTGCAGTGCACTCGGCTGTGCACGCGCAGGGCCGCAGTGCTGGAGCACGAGTAGCTGCACTCGGGACACTTCTCGGGGTGGTCGGCCTGGTGCAGCCGGCTGTGCTCCAGGAGGTCGGCCCGGTCCCGGCCCTGGAAGGAGCAGTGCAGGCACTTGAACGTGTGCTTGATGCGGATGTGCGACTTGAGATTTGCCTTCATCGTGCAGCGGACGTCACAGAACTCGCACTTGAAAGGCTTCTCTCCCGAGTGCACGATCATGTGCCTTTTCAAGTCCGAGCTGATTTTGAACTTGGCGCTACAGAGCCAGCACTGGAAGGGGGTGTCCCCTAGCAACGGAAGGTGTGTTTCCATTAGAGCAAGCAGGCAAAAGAACTCCCCCCCTACCCCCTCCGAACATGCGTCAGAACACGTGGTGCAGAGAGAGTTGGGTCTTTGAACTCCAACGATGGGTAACTCCCTGACACGGCCACTTACCATGTGCCTTAACTTCTTTTATCCTCACAACAATCTTATGAGTGGGTACTATTGCCCCCATTGAACAGATGGGATAATGGAGGCTTCGAGGTCAAATAGCAGGGATTTGAACTCAGGCACCAGGGCGTCCAAGTCCACACTCTTCATGAGGCCACTTTACTTTCCAATCTAGCTCTCATTTAATCTAACACCCCAAAACTGGGCATGGGAGAGGTGCAATTTATGTTACAACTGTGCCAAATCAAACTAGGACTTATTGCTGACTCTGATGTTTCAGCTGTATTACATCGATCGATTGGCTTGTATTACTAAAGTCTCATAGTTACACAACGAGACTGAATTTTATTTATAAAATTAATACAGGAATATGGCAGCAGGGGACAAATTCCTGAAAATCCATAGCCTCCTTTGTACTCTGGAGGCACTGCTAAGGATTTTTAGTGCTTCTGGAGGTTGCTACTTTAACGATTATCATCAGTTGAACATAAGCAGAGATGAGGATCTCACTTACCCTACACGTCCACCCTACCCCCCCCCCCCCCAGCCTCTCCTCCATTGTTGGGTGTGTATTTTACCCCTCTGGCATTATCTTCTATATTAGGTAATAGCATCCTAACTTTTAGTCCATCAGCTTGAGAGGTTTCTTGAGGATTCCCTTGTCTTTACCATACTACCTCTTCCTACTTGTCAGGATTTTCACATTTAAGTTCAAGAACATTTGCATTCTGGCCAGTGAATTCCCATGCTTTAACTAGTTGTTTTCAGTGTTCGAATCAAACTGTAATTTATGACTGGGTATATGTCATTCACCGGGGCCAAAGACTGCACCAGAATTCCGCTCACCTCCTTAGAGGGTCACTGTCACACCTGGGCCATTGGATAATGTTGTTAGCATTAAGGTCACACTGATTCTCTTTTCTTACATGCTCATTTTGGGTCACAGTTTAGCTTAATTCTTGACTGGACTATGCATTCAGGAAAAAAGAATCTTGCCATAATCTCAAAAGTAACCCAGTCCCTTAATTATGGAATATTTTAGATAAAATTTCTTGTGGATTTTGAGTTTCTGATTTACTGAATTTTCTTTTAAACCTTCAACATAGGAATCATCCTGATACTTCCCTTTACTGCAACCTCTGTTTGCTATATTCAAATATACATCAAATATGCCAAATTTTGTTTTCTCCCTGGAGAAGACTTTATCTTCCAGTAATTTCCACTAGCATGATGGCTGGTAGTTTGATTTCTTGCCTAATTTTGTCTACTTTCTACCTGTATACTTCAGATAGTTTAGCTGGGTATAGAATTCTTCATTCAAAATCACTTCCCAACTTTGAGGGCATTATTCCACTATCCCCCTAGAAGCTACTACTACTGAGAAGTTTTTCTAGGTTTGACTCTGCCCATCCACTCTGTACTGCTTGGCATCTTGTGAATCCTTTCGACTCTCATGGCTCCTTAGAATTGGGAAATTCTTTCTCATTTGATTTTCTCACTTCTATTTTTTTTTTCCTAGACCTAGTCAGTAACCAAACTTCCAATTTCTTATTCTTTCTCAGTTATCCAAATCAGTTTTTTTTTTCTTTCTTCTAATGTCTGGGAAATTTCTTTGCCTTTGTAGTCAACAATTCCAGTTTTAATTCTTACTTTGTTCTCACTACATTTTCATAGAACTCTTCTTGGATGCAACATTTCTGCTAGTGGGTAGATACCAATTAGAATTGAAGAATTCTTGTCTGTGACCCAAGTACTCTGTTAACTCCAGGATTTGTTAGATTTGGGGCATTTTAGATCACTCATCTCCTGCCAATGATTCATAATCCATAGTTGACATTTAGTTTAGGAAGAACAGATTGGTTTAAGGATTAGATATAGGTGGTCATTGGTTTTACCTGCTACTGGGCAGTATGGACCATGTTGCCAATAGGCTTTAGCTTCTCCTCTGAGCTCTGTGGCCTTGGCAGTCTACATGCCAGTTCCAAGTCCAGAGCTCTCAGGGCAGTAAAACATTGGTTAGAAAGACTGGGAGGCAGCCATAGAGTTGGGAGCCATTTGTCTGCTGGACGAGTTTTTTTTTTTTTTTTTTAAACTTAGTTTCAGATGTCAGCATATTCTATCTGCTCGCCATCTTCCATGAATTCATTGAAAAGCCTCATTTTCTGAGCCTTCTTATGAGCCTCTCAATCCCCACTTTTCTGTGCCATGATGAACTGGTTGATTCTATCTATTGTTATTCAATGGGGTCTCACAAAGGGAAGATAAAGCTCTTTGCCAAGTCTAATTTCCAGCACTAGAAGTCTGTGATTTGCAGTTCCAGTCAACTAATTTTGCAACGCATCTGAATTCAGCCATGCGATCAGTTTATGTGAAATGACTGAAACACCTAGTTTATACGCCAGACTTTTGAGAGACATCCCTTGCTTCCCTGCTGTAGCGGGTACTCATCCCCAGCTGTGGCCTATGTAATGGAGTTGGAAAAAACCCAGCTGTCAGACTTCCACGTTTTACTGAAAATTGCCATCTAAGTGAAAAACCACAGAGATTCCAATTCCTTTACTTTTGACCACCAAGTCCTCTTGGTTGCTTGTGTTTTGGCGAGGTGAAGGTTAAGAAACTGGACGACAGGTAAGGCACAGGTCTCTGGGCCAGGGACCTACCTGTGTGGGACCGCAGGTGGACGGTGAGCTGGCTCGAGTTGCGGCTGGCGTACGGGCAGAGCTGACATTTGTAGGGCCGCTCGTCCGAGTGGATCCGCAGGTGCTTCTTGAGGCTGCTGCTGTCCACAGCGGCGTAGTCACAGAGGTGACACTTGTGGGGCTTTACGCTGGTGTGGCAGCGCATGTGCATGGTCAGGTTGTCCTTCCGGCTGAAGCACTTGTCGCAGAACTCACACTTGTGGGGTTTGTCTCCTTCAAACACATAAGGAAGATTTGAGGGTTTAAGGGTTTCTCTATTAAGGTGACCGCAGAGAGATCTCACCAAGACGGTAGCCTGGGCCTAGGGGTCTGCCTCTTCCTTCTGTCCCAGCGCTCAGACAGGAAGACACTGAAGTACGTAGTTCAGCATGCTGGGAAATGAGAAGGTGTGCTAGGCGTGGATGGCTCACAAATTTTAAAGAACCCTAAGGAACCGGCAAGATCAGATTGAAGGAGAAAAATCATAGACCAAACTCTGTTTGGGAAAAAGGGAGTGGTCATAGAAGTATTCAAGATCAGGTGTAGGGACCTTGGAACAGCTTTCATGGCTCATATTGAATGGTCTGCTGGCCTCCTCCTTTACTTGTGCCAAACCATAGCAGCAATGGTGTGTCTACCCCAGGCTGTTAGAAAATGAGGGCGCTTACACCACAGAAACAGCGCAAAGGCCTCAAGTAGTTAGAAATAATCTGGAGAACAGAACCCCACGGCCAGAGCGTTTCCTCCAGTGTTCCATCCCTCCCCTACAACCACTCCAGACTGATCATTTACAAATAAAAAAATCTACCCAATAACCAAATGCTTCGGGGAAAGCCAGAACCCAGGAAGACACACCCATCTCAAGAAGTTGAGGTTCTAAGAGCAAATAGTTTTCATTTCCGTAATAATTCCGATTCTCCCAGGTCTCTCAAGACGCCAAGTTCACGAGTGGAAAAGATGTTAAAAAAAAGCACTTCGAAGATGGAGCTCCAGAATCTCCCAGAAGGCTGCCCGAAAGGACAAGAGGGAAAGTGCAAGACATGAAAGCCAGTTCTAGATGGTCCAGGACGAAACAAATAGTTATTTCTCAACACTAACGACAGTCCCAGGTCTTAATATGGCTTATCTGGAGGCAGGGTGATAGTTTCAGAAGCCCAAGGAGCTCTTACAGCTTTCAGACAGAAATGCTCAGATCAGCATGTAACTCCTCAGACAATGGGAGCAGTGTCTGCAAAGTTCTATGGAAATTATTTAAATAGAGTCCTATACTTGAACTAGCATTCAGTAGGAAGAGAAAATAAGGCCAGATGATGACTCAGAGTATCACACTTGAACTGTGTACCTAAGAAAAAAGGAAGTGGATAAGATGTGGGTTCTAATAAAATGGAAAGTATTGCTTCCAAACCACGAGAGAACCATACAAAAAGGCAAAAGAACACAAGTCAAACTACATATAAGTAAAAACAGGTTAAGTTTCCCTGTTAAAAGTTTTAACACATTTTAAAAATCAGCTTAATGCTCCTAAGGTACATAAGTATTTTAGGAAAATGCTAGAAGATAGGAGTATCAAATATTGGGCAAAACAGAAATCTTGGTGAAAGCCGCTAAAAAAAAATTCATACTGAAAAGATAAAACCAAATAGATGTGACTCAAACTTATGAATCTGACATGGTTTCCCAGAAGGTTTTTCAAAAGTCAGGGCATATTTTAAAACAATTTTTAAGAATCAAAATCCGATTACAAACTCCCTAGAGACGGGCAGGGAAAGCTCTGTCAAAACCTATAGCCTAGCCCTGTTTTCAGGATGTTTGTAGACAAGTTCATTTTTAACAAACGGCTGGAAGTGAACTATGCAATTCTATGAACTAGAAGAAATCAAGATATACAGCAGTTAATCCATACAAACAAAAATGGTCAAGAAGGGAGGTTTGCTCAAGATACCAATACCCCAGGGTCTTCAAGCTCAGCATCACTGCCTTTTTGGCCAAGTAATCCTTTGCTGTAGGCTGTCCTAAGCAGCATCTCTCACCACTTCCCACTAGATGCCAGCAGCACCTCCATCCCTAGTTTTAAGGGTCAAAAAGGTCTTCTGATTGTCCAATGTCCCCAGGGCTGGGGGGGCGGCGGGGGGGGGGGGGGTTGGCGCGAGACTACCTGGTTGAGAACCATCCCAACACACTGGAAAAGAGAAAGGGGACTGCAGATTAAGTCCATCATGGCTTAAGTAGAACTTTACCCTAATAAATTAAGACTTGATAAAACGGATAATGATTTAGGAATATTTCAAATTACAAAGCCTGAACCAGGAGAAAACTGATCAATGACAGAGTTGCTAGGTGAGAGATGAACCCCAAGGTGAACTATGTACCGTTTGACTATTCACTAGTGGTGCCCTGCCCAGGAGAATTCCACCTCCTAGTTCGTGATCACAGGCTTGGGACTGTGACTCGTTCTGCCCAAAGAAATAGGATCGAAACGGAGGGATCACTCTCAGGCAAATGCTTTTAAGAGCCAGGGTGGTTCACCACATGTTTCTCTTAGATGACCTGTAACGTTACAGATCAGGGTTTTGTTTTTTGTTTTAAAGATTTATTTTTATTTGACAGAGTGAGTGTGTGGGTGCAAAAGCAGGGGGAGTGGCAGGCAGGAGAGGGAGAAGCAGGCTTCCCACTGAGCAGGGAGCCCGATGTGGGGTTTGATCTCAGGATCCTAGGATCATGACCTGAGCCCAAGGCAGACACTTAACCAGTTGAACCACCCAGGCACACCCACCCTTTTTTTATAGAAGATTTTGAGACTGTGTGAGCATGGGGGGTGGGGGGTTGGGGAGAAGGGCAGAGGGAGAAGCAGGCTCCTGGGTGAGCAGGATCCCTCATGCTGGCCCGATCCCAGAATCCTACGATCATGACCTGAGCCAAAGGCAGATGCTTAACCGACTGAGCCACCCAAGCACCAGCCTCCGCCAGATCAGGGGGTTAAAATAGGGCTTGTGGATAAGATTTAGGAGGTCCAAGACCTTGTATGAGAAACTACTACATTTTTATTTCTACTACCTGTAACTGGAATTTAGCATTTCTACCCATTATGCAATCAACAACCCAATAATGGTACCAGAGACCCTGGTCAATAGACAGGAGCCATGCTCATACCATATTATGCTTGTTGCATTTCTGAAGGATTATTTATGCTCATCACGACTTCACAATTAAGAGGAGGATCTGGTAGCTGGTCTGCTAACAAACTCAAGGTTTTCTTAGTGTTCCTGCACATACTAATCATCTGGGGGCTGAGGAGGGGCTCATTAAAATGGGTTTCCCCCCCAAGCTTTGGGACGTAATTGACGTGACATTAAGGTATACAGTGTGATGATTCGATACAAGTGTATATTGAAAAAGGATTACCACCCTAAGGTTAACACCTTCACCTCAGAAAATTACCGTTTCTTTGTGGTGAGACCATTTAAAGTCTACTCAATATATTAAGAGTTGCTAACTGAACAGTCGCCACGCTGTACATTAGCTTCCTAGAACTCCATCTTAGAACTGGAAGTTGGTACCCTTTAACCAACATTTCCCATTTCTCAAGTTAAACTTACAGAGTAAAATGTAGTTTGTGTCAGCGTGCCCAGGTTGGTCTGGAGATTCAGGGTTTCTAACAAGCTCCCAGCTGAGGCTGACACACCTGGTCTTTACCACACTTAAGAGGGGGGGCTATGTATTAAAATACCACACGTTTAACACTGATCAAACAGGTACAGAAATACTGAAATTTAATTTAAAAACCTTCTGGGAAGGGTCCATAAGCTTCACAAAATTGCCAGGTGTCCATGACAGGAAAAAAAAAAAAGGTCAAGACTGCCTTTATCTGGCATGTTCCAGACAGAGGCCAGGCCGCTCCACGGGCCGATTCCCAGACAGAAGACAGCACAAGGCACAGAGGGGTGACTGACTCTGGGGGACACTGGGAGGGACATGAGCGGTCTTCATTTGTCCTGGAGATGGACACTGTCCTCACAACCTAATCTACACTCTCTCCATCCACTGAGAAAGTCCGAAGCGGAGAGCATTGTGGGCATGTTCTATCAAGTCTTCCAGGAACAGTGTTTCCACTGTTTCTAGCACAGGGAAAGAAAAAATGCCCCCACTCATTTCATGACCAATTAATCCTGATTCCAGTACTAAAAGAATAGGATAAAAATAGAAATATTGTAAGTCAATCTCCTTTACTAAGCTAAACGCTACATGAGCATCTTAAAACATTTACAATTCAACTATTATTTCTGATTAAAAATTTTTATCCAGGATAAACTGGCATTTGGGGTATAAAGAGGAAATGTAACTTTAGAATGAAGTTAAAAACCCCAAAATCCAGGCCTTTTTCTCCAGGAGGTCTCTAATGTGAGCACACCCAGCTTTCTAGTTCACTCTCCCGTGGATAAGCCTGCAGCAAGCCCCAGTCCCGGCACAGAGGCCCTTCTCTGAGCCGCTGTGTCCGCTGCGCCTCCCTCCCCTGCATTAGCCTGTCCCGTCAAACTCCACCTCCACGGTTCTCAGAGTGCAGTGCCTGGGGGTCCCCGAGTCTCTTCCGGTCGAGTCTGCAGCCAGAAGTATCTTCATCCTACTACGAAGATGGGACTTTTCCTTTTTCATGGTTGACCTTCACTCTGCTGTGGGGGCACCTGGGCAGAACTGCAGGTACCTGAGCACGGATTGCCAGCCGCCAGCCACCCCCCGCCCTCCCCGCTGGAAGGTGATTCCTCCCAGCCGTGCCCTCCCAGGGAACCCAGTGCCAGTTTCACTTAGGAACAGCCTTCCCAGCAGCAAAACCCAATATATTAAATCTCTCCTTGCTGACAACTTTTTAAACACCGTGTAATGAAATGGGAAGTATGCAGACCAAAGTACACGCTCTTGAGAACAGGCTCTTGCTGGGAGGTAGGAGGGGGCTGCGTTGTGAGGTGCAGACGTCAGTTTCACTCGAAAGAACAGACCCACTGTGGTTTTTTCAAATTTGGGATTTGACGAGTATGTTCTTCAGAATGAACTACATGAGCCTGTCATTTCAAGAAAGATGATCAACAATGCTGCAGTGGTAACATCCCAGCTCTAAACTCAAAGTTGGGATTTCGGAACATCTATCCCCTACCCTGGGCATGCGGCTTCCTGGTTCTTAGATTTTTCTGATGAGATTGGGAATATTAACAAGTGATTTTTTTCCTATTATAAAATGGGTCAATGTTTGGAAGGATTATGAAAGTTGATAAACCAGTATTTTCCAAGTGGCCAATGCAGGATAGGTGTTTAAAAAAAAAATCAAGCATGAGTAAGACATTCAAAAAGTAAACAGAACAATGGATTTTATCAGTTTGAGAAGTTTATGGGTACGGCTCCAGGTTCTATACAGCAACTGATCCTTAAGAAACCCTTGGGGCACCTGGGTGGCTCAGTTTGTGAAGCATCCGATTCTTGGTTTCAGCTTAGGTTGTTCTCTCATGGGTCATGGGAAGGAGTCCTGCATCGGGCTCTGTGCTCACTGGGGAGTCTGCTTGAAGGTTCTCTCCCTTTGCCCCTCCCCCCACTTGCACGCTCTTTCTCTAAATCTTTAACACAGTTAAACTTCCCTCTGATGTGTTTCAGTAGAATATTAAAGATTATCGGAAAAGGCTATCAACAAAATATTCCATTTCCAACCACATATGAGGCACCAGATTTTCTTCAGATACTTCAAAACACGGCAACGGACTAGATGCAGGTGCGAGAATCCAGCTGACTTGAGATTTACGAGGGTATAGATAATACCACTGGTCACATTTTTTGGGGAAAAGTTATTGCTTATAAAAGTGTCAGTATAAGGAGCTTACAGGTTGTTTTTTTTTGTTTGTTTGTTTGTTTTTTTAAGTAATCTCTCCACCCAGTGTGGGGCTCAAACTCACAATCCTGAGATTAAGAGTTGCACGCTCTACCACCCAAGCCAGCCGGCCACCCTGGCTTACTTTTAAGTGGATAAATATTTTAAAGTTTGGTTTTAATTTTTAGTGCAGTAACTATAAAAACACAAACTTGGGGTGGGGGAAAGCTTCAATTCTTAGATGTAAAAAGATCACAACAGTGTTTTGAGAACCACTGTTGAATCCATTAGGCAAAGGTCCAGCCTAAGCCTTAAAAGATCACCTGCACATAGCACCCTCCCCGCCTCTCACAGCTTGGTCAGGGATGCCCTTCAGCCCACACGTCCATTTTCTTTTAAGTAGAACTTTTCTCTATAAGCTGGGCACGTGGCCAGAGTCAAGACTTTTCTCCCAGCCTTCATTTCCACAGCCTGGAGTGACCCATGTGACTACGTTCTGGCCCAACAGGAATGAACCCAAGTGACAGGTAACTTCTAATATATACCTTAAATGGGTGTGTGTGTGTGTGTGTGGCGGGGGGGGTGTCAGCCAGCTTAGACCATGCCAACATGGGCTACACACTCGGGATGTTAAAGCAACAACCTAAGAGCCCGAATCCCCGAAACCATGGGGCTGTCTACCATACCTAACTTGGACTGTCATAAGACAGAAATAGCTTGGTTTTAAGCCACCATTAGTTGGGTCTCACTATTAATCACAAGGGACCCTACTTCTGGGTCATGCCCTGAGAGATGCTGTAAGTCCCCCAGACTCCTCTCTTTCACCAGTTAAGATATTCAGAGAACTAGAGCATTTGCTTTGAACACAGAAATAGCCTAAGAATCTGCTAGAGAAGCCATCTATCTTGCCCCTGCTTCTGTTATCAAGGAGTCTGTCTGAACCCCACCAAGGACAGGGCCTTGCCTACTTTCTGTAATCCCCATCATGCTCTGTATTATTCCAATAAAACATTATTAATCCACCCCTGACTATCTTTCTAGGTCTACCTTGGCACTATTCACATTTGGGGGTCTGGGAATTTTTTGTCGCAGGGCCTGACCTGTGGTCCTAGGAATTTGGGGGCACTTCTGGCCCCATCCACTAGGTGGCAGTAGCACTGCCCCAGCTGTGAGCGACCAACTGGCTTTGAAGCTGCCTTAGCCAGTCCTTTTGGTGGGGTCTCCTTTGTTCAGATGGCTTCTGCAATCTGCATGCTCCTGCTGACCTCATCCTGGCAGCCCGGTCTCTCAAGGAGGATCAACATTCCCTTCACTAATAGGCCTTTCATGACCTACCCCTTCCTGGCAAAAAGGACCCTTCATTCTCTTATTTGCACAGCACGATACCCATTTCTAGCTGAGACCACTAATTGCCCAGAAAGTGGTCCTCCTATTGGAGCTCCCGAGTTTAGTGGTTTCTGGAAACCACTTCCCAGCCCCCCTTGATGCCCGAGGTGGGTCATATCCCACCAGTCACCAGGGATGTTGCTGGGGGGTGGGGCAGGGCATGGCCCAAGGGAGGGATGCTGTGAGACCCTCCCCCGCTTCTGCTTGCCACTAGTTAACAGAGCAGTTGCCTTGTACCTGGAGATGAAGCTATAGGTTAAGGATGACAGAGCCATTCAACCAGCTGTGGAGTACTCCTTTAGTTGTATTTGAAACTTGATTATGTTTAAGCCACTTGGTTTGGTTTCTGTAAGAGCCAACAGACCAATATCTTAATTTTTATTTTATTATTTTTTTAAAGATTTTATTTGACAGAGAGCACAAGCAGGGGGAGCTGCAGGAAGAGGGGGAAGCAGGCTCCCGCTGAGCAGAGAGCCTGACGTGGGGCTCGATCCCAGGACCCTGGGATCATGACCTGAGCCAAAGGCAGATGCTTAACCGACTGAGCTACCCAGGTGCCCCCCCCACTTTTTTTTTACAGATTTTATTTTAGAGGGGAAGAGCATGTGTGCATGAGGTGGAGGAGCGAGCGAGAGAGCGAGCATGCTCAAATGGGGGTAGGGGGCTAAGGGAGAGGGAGAAGCAGACTCCCCATTGGGCAGGGAGCCCAACCCGGAGCTTGATCCCAGGACCCTGGGATCATGACCTGAGTCAAGGCAGACGCTTAACCGACGGAGCCACCCAGACGGCCACGACCTTATCTGAGGTTTACTAGGGCCACAAGGCCTCTTTGTAGCCCGTCCTCACCAACCTCTCCAACTAGCTCACCTCTTCCAAGCCTTTGCACCTGCTGTTCCCTCTGCTGGAATGTTCCTGGTCTTGTCTGGTTACTTAGCCACCTTTTATAGTTTAAGGCAAGAATCTTCTTCAGAAAGCCTTTCAGAAATAGCCTCGATCCCATCTACGACCGGTTCTCCCAGGACAGGCCCCCCCCCCCCATGACTTTTTAGGTCCCAGCCCACCCCACCAGACCATTTCATGAGGCAGAGACCGTTTCTGTCCTGCCCACCACTACGTGTCAGCACTTAAATTCTTATCCATTTCCTTCTTTTCAACATTAAAGTTTCGCACAAACAAACGGACACCTACCCGTGTGGATTCTCAGATGGCGGTCCAAATCTTTCATGCCATGAACAGTTTTGAAGTGGCAACCTAGAAGAAAAAAAAATCCAGCTTTTCTTAAAATAGCGCCTCAAAAAGGAAGCTCCTATAAACCTGAAGTTCTGGGAAGCCTGGCCGAGCTCAGACGCCACAGGATGCTTAGAACGCACGGAATGTGCCTGCGCGGTGTCTGCGCGGGGCGGGGCCAGGACTCAGCAGGTGAAACAGGCAGAGCTTGCCCGCCAGCGCCCGGTACAGAGACGGGGCTCCGCGCGTTCAAGTTTCACCTGGATAGCAACAGTTGAAGGTCCTTTCTCCAAGCGTCACCGTTTGTTCCTTGGACGCTGAGGGAAGCGCCAAGGCAGGGGCTTTCTGGGCATCACTGCTGTCCGTGGAGGGACACGTTGGTTTGGGAACATTATCTTCTAATTCTGAAGCTGAAATGGAGACAAAAAAGAAGTGTTAATTTCTCGAAAACCACAACCATGGTAAGTCTTACAATATAAGCAGGATTGTTTTACCTCCCTTCATCACCTCTCCCAAAACAAAAAAAACAAGAAACAAAACAAAAACATTAAAAATGGAAAGCCACGTACACTTTGGCCTTACAGAAGTCCTTTCTTGAACTACCAACTTCCAGAAAATACAGGGGACAAGGGACGTGGAAACAGGACAGACTCAACTGGCAAGACCCAGGCTGCAAAACTTTGTAATGGGGGCTTCTCAAATGACCTACTGAAAACTTAGTTTGTAAAAGATTTTCCGATCCATCACAGGCTATTTTTATAAAATATAATGCAAATTACAAATGAAATACGAAAAAAAAAAAAAAAGACCCAACATTAGAGATGAAAGAAGGCTGGTCCAGCAATGTCAAGCTATTTTTCAAAGCTTACTCGATTTCTGAATTTGTTTTGTCTCCATTCAGTAGGACACAGACCATATTTCAAGCACCAATGGTCTCCTGGACAAAATGCCACTGTTTCAGCAAATCACTTAAAGATGAAGGGGAAAAAACCAGACTCAAAGATACGACTTGCGGTATCAGGAGGTTACTTGGATCCCGATTTAAACATATCGTAAGCCATTTAAGACCATGACAAGCATGAACGCTAAAGTTTTTTTTTGGGGGGGGGGGTGTGAAGATGAAATTAAGAGTTTTTAAAGCGCATTCTCATAATTTAGGGATGGATATTTACAAGTTGTATAGATATCGGATGCTCCGAAATACTTCAGGGCAGGGGAATAGCTGGACAGAAGAAACAAGCCTGGCCCTGTGTCATTAATTGTCGAAGCCCAGCTCCAGGTACATGGGAGTTCGTGGCATCATGTTCTGTTATTAGGGTAGAACCATGTGAAACTGATGTTTTTGTGGGCCAAAATGGTCAGATAGTTTCATGTGGTCCAATCTAATGTGGAGGTTTAAACATTTCTGTAACAAAACCCAAGCGTTCCCAGAAGATTATAAAGTGATTTCTCTCCAAACAGATTTAAATCCAAGGAATAAAGAGGTGCTGTCAATGCCTGAAGTCTTAAAAAGATACTGATAAATTATGGGCCAAAGGCTGGGACTGTTTTCGCTCCAGGTAGAGAAGGTGGATTCCGTTTTCAGTGAGAGGTTTGTCAGGGTAAACCTCTTACCATGAGAAGCGAATGAACACATTGGTGTGGGCTTTAGCTCTTAAGCACAGTGCTTGCTTAGCTACTTGCTAACTGAAACTGAGCCTCCGTTTACTCCTTTGAAAAAGGATCACCGACCTGCCGCAGAGCTGCAGGGTTAAGAGAACAATGTAAATTCTCAGTACATCACCCAGCCTGTGCTTGTAAACACAATTCAGGAATAAAGGATCGCAGAGGTCCCATCTGAATAGTGGTGGTGCTCAAAGCCCCTTAACAGGGTCTGAACAAGTGACCGAATCTTGTGGCTCTCCACTAAGGGTAATTTTGCCCCCAGGGGTTATCTGGGAATGCTTGGGGATTTTTTTTTTTTTTTTTTTTAGATTTATTTGACAGAGACACAGCGAGAGAGGGAACACAAGCAGGGGGAGTGGGAGAGGGAGAAGCAGGCTTCCCGCGGAGCAAGGAGCCCGATGCGGGGCTCGATCCCAGGACCCTGGGATCATGATCCAAGCTGAAGGCGGACGTTTAATGACTGAGCCACCCAGGCACCCCTCTGGATAGTTTTTAAAGCCTCATTCTTTTTAAGGTACTCTTTTTTTTTGAGAGAGAGGGGACGAGAGGGCGAGCAGTGAGAAGGGCAGAGGGAGAGAATCTTAAGCAGACTCAGGGCTGAGCACGGAGCCCAATGTGATCCTCGATCTCACAATCCTGAGATCATGACCTGAGCCGAAATCAAGAGTCGGACGGACGCTCAACCGACTGAGCCACCCAGGCACTTTTTTTTTTTTTTTTTTTTTAAGATTTTTATTTATTTGACAGAGACACAGCGAGAGAGGAAACACAAGCAGGGGGAGTGGGAAAGGGAGAAGCAGGCTTCCCGCCGAGCAGGGAGCCCGATGTGGGGCTCAATCCCAGGACCCCGGGATCACGACCTGAGCAGAAGGCAGACGCTTAACGACTGAGCCACCCAGGCGCCCCTTTGGGGATATTTTTGATGGTCATATGTGCACACACAGGTGACTGTGGCATCTAGCGGGTAGAGGCCAGGGATGTTGCTAAACATCCTACAACGTACAGGAGAGCCCCCACACCTGTATCTGAGTCACATGAATTGTGGGTTTTAAATGTAGCTTCCCAGGGCTCACCCCAGATAACCTGGGGTGAGGGTGGTTACGGGTAAATCCCAGGAACTTGCACTTTTGAAGCCCTGCCCAGCGATTCCATCATATACTCCAAGCCCTTGCTACTTGAAGGGTGATCCCCAGAGCTCTAACATCAGCATAACATGGAAGCTTGTTAGAAATGCAGAACCTCAGGTCCCAGCCGACAGAATCAATCTGCACTTTAACAAGATCCCCAGGTGATTCCTGTGCACATTAAAAATAGGAGTAGCCCACCACTAAGACACTGCTTCTCAAACAGGTGCATTAGCATTACCTGGAGGGCTTGTTAAGGCTCAGGTGGCTTGGGCTCCACCTTTAGAAATTGATTCAGTGGATCTGGGGTAGAGCTGGTCATTTTTCATTTCTAACAAGTTCCAGATGATGATGATCTAGCAACCACACTTTTGAAACCTTCTCTGTGAGAAGGGAAACTGGTTCAGAGATGCTGAAGGTTGCAGGGCTAGAAGTGTTCAGCTGATCAGAACCCCCACTGGCCAGATCTGAATGAAGCCCATCATTATGCTCCTCAGAGGAAAACCCAAAACCCTGCACTACTTAGCAATTCGTATTAAAGAAAACCATCAAACTCTTAAGGATTTTTAATCCCAGAGAAACCAAGAAAGATTGAAAAGTGAAATCTAAGTGAGAGGTTGTAAGGCACAGTGGTTTGGGGAGCTGACTGCAAAGCCCGGGCTAAGTTTCAAATTTCAGTTCTATCATTTATTAGCTGTGTGACCCCAGAGAAGTTACTCAACTTCCCTGTTCCTCAATTTCTACATCTAAAATGGGGATCATGGCTCTTCTCTCCTAGGTTTAGGTGAAGATTAAATCCTTTAGTATACGTAAGAGGACCTGGTACATAACACTATATAAACATGGATTTTGTTCATTGATGGGTACACGTGAGCCACCAGATTCTGCAAGGGAGGGAAATGCATTGTGCCATGAAAACTTGGAAACAGGCAGAAGAAATTGCTGTGTTAAAGCCAAAAAAAAAAAAAAAAAAAGGCTATCCAGGGGCACCTGGGTAGCTCAGTTGGTTAAGCATCTGCCTTCAGCTCAGGTCATGATCTCCCTGCTCAGGGAGGAATCTGCTTCTTCCTCTCCCTCTGCCGCCCCCCCCCCCCAAGTCTTAAAACAGAACTATCTAATACTAGAAAGGGTCACCCAGGTAGAATGTGGAGTGGCATGAAGGGCCTCCCAAGGAGACTTCCTTACTTTTAAACATCCAGGAAACCAAGCCAGTCTGGAAGCCCACTCTCTCCTGAAAATGGTACAGCTGGGACAGAGACCCTTCTAGTCTGAAAGTGGGGGTGAGCCACATGATAGAACCCAATTTAGTACAGTGGGCATTTTAACCCTATGAAAAACCACTGTTCCTTTTATAAGGTTACCCTCAGGTGTTTTGTTTTGTTTTTTTTTTTAAACTGGTCATGACTGAAGTCTACCAATTGACCGGCTCCATTTTATTTCTTCCAAAACCTATTTGAGTTGCAAAGCCATTTGCAAATTAATAGTGGCCCACCTCTGCTAACTGTGGGATGGGGGAAGCCTAAACGAACCTCAAAAAGAAGGTGGGCCTTTGTTCAGCTGGACAGACCCAAAATGCAGGAGGAAAAACCACATCAGTTGGAAGGTTGCTTTTTCTCTACAGAGTGGCTGACACTTAATTCTGATTGTGCCCTGCTCCCACAGGGGGCACCCCGAGTACCTCACAATGCAGAACACCCTAAGCCTTCTAAACAGAGGGCGTCTCCAAAGGAGGCATATTCACAGCAGCTATGCAAGAACAAAAGGAGCCCAGGGCCCTCACGCAACAGCCAGGGGTCATTCAGGTTACTGTCTTTTATAGTTGCTTTCCGCCCAAGATTCAACACCCCCAATAACACTCTCCAGTTCCTCCTTTATGAAGGATCAGCAGGGGCCCTGCGGTTCCCCCCCCCCCCCCCGGGAGACCCTCCCGTTGCAACCTGTGTCCATTATAGTCTTTGGGCACAAAGGCTGTTATGGTCTTTCGGTTAAAAGGTAGTTCCATCCAGCCCAATTTTAGTTTTAGGTACTATTATTTCCAAAGTAGCTTCGTTACACTTCTCCCCTCCACTACCCTCCTTGGGCGGGTGGTCATCAAAGCCCAGCGGACCGACCTGGCACTGCTGGAAGTCTGAGGCTTATTCGCAGAGACCCCCGAGATCCCCCAGCTCCCTTTCTGGGCCGAAGGAACGCAGGGGAGAGGGAGAAAAAAGTTCACTGGGAACTAGGAGGTTATCAGTTAACTGCGGCGGTGGAGTGGGAGGGGGGTGGAGAGGAGATCGAGTGGGATTTAGGTTATCTTAATCTGAGGGCAAGATAATCAGAAGGGAAGCGCCTTAGAGATGCAGATTCCCCAACCCCACCTCGCCCCAGAGATTCCAATGGGGGCGGTGCCTAAGGGTAGACTGAGGAATTTAGCGAGTTAGCAAAGCTGCCCACCTGCAGGCTCGTCAGAAACGGAGGCTCCACTGACCACAGGGTGAGAAATACTGCCCTGAGGACTTAGGGTAGTCCGGGGCCTCTGCGCGTCACCCGGACCCCCTCCACCAGCCACTTGGCGGCCAAGTCAGCCCGCAAAGTCCGACCGTGGCAGTGGTTTGCTCGACACACCCTTCCCTCCAAAGCCTCATTTAAAGTAAAGGGGTCCTAAAGTAAAAGGCAAAGTCCTTACTGGAGTCCCTAGGGCACCCATCATCTGTCCGACCTCATGTGCGGCCCCCCCCCCCCCCCCCCATGCTGCCGCCTTGCTGACGTCCCCGGCCTCTGCACTTGCTGTTCCTTCTGCTTGGAATGCTCTCCCCCCAGGCATCTCCAAGCCTCTCACAACCTTCGGGTTTTTACTCGATGATACCCACCTCCGCGAGGCCCTCCCTGGACAACGCATTTGAAATGCCCCCTCCCCCTCACATCTCTCCTTTCCCAGCTTCGTGAGGTCTGCTTCCGCCGCTCACCCCTAACGCACCTTACACCTCCCCATTCTGTCTCGAGGGCCGTCTTTCTCGACCCCACTCAGCCATAAACTGGAGAAGGACTAGAATCCTGTCCGCTTGTTCATCGCCGTTGCCCTCGCCATCACCTAGCTCCAGAGCCAGGCGGAAACTCAGACATCCCCCCTAGTCCCAGACGCGGGTCTCTCAGAACGCCCACCCTCCAGGCGCGCCACCCCAGGCCAGCACCAAGGAGGTCGGGGACCCGGGTGCCGGCGCGCCCCGAAGAGGGCCCTCCGAAGGGGTCTCGGAGCATCTTCCCAGCGTGTTTGGGAGAGGAACCGCGATTTACTAGCGCTTGCGGCAGCCGCATAGTTTACCCGCAGAGAGGGAATTTACAAATAGGTGTAACTTACAAAGGCGTAGGGCCGGGGCGCTGAGGTCCCAGCCCCAGCCCTCGCGTTGGAGGCTTCACCCCGCCCTTCCACGCCCGGAGCCCCGCACCCGCGCGGGTCCCGGGACAGTCCGAGAAACTGCCGGCAGCCCCCAGACGGGGCGTCCAGCAGCGCTACTCACCCGGACCCCCCGCCGTCCCCGGGCCAGCCTCGGCGAACTCGCAGCGCGCGGGCGGCGGCTCCTTGGAGTTGAGGTGCTGAGGCTTGGCCTGCTTGCGCCGCGACATGGCGAGAGGAGCGCGGCCCCCGGCGAGTCGCGGCGAGTGGCCTGCCTCCCACAACCGCTTCCCGGAGTTCGGAAATTACCCCCCCGCTTCCCCGGCTGGAGCGCGCATGTCCTGGCAATCCTGCTCCTCAACCGAGCAGGACGATTTATCAAGAACCCTGACAGCTGATTGGCCCGGAGCCAAGACCTCGGGGTTCGGGGGAAAGCGTAGTCCGCGCCCCTGCAGCCCACACCACCTGAGAGCTCGTTAGAATGCAGACTCTCGGGCTCCACCCCAGACCCGCTGAATCAGAATCTGCATTTTAACAAGCTCCCCAGGTGATTCGCATGCACATTCAAGTTTGAGAAACCGTGTCTGCATTTTAACGAGATCCCCAGGTGATTCGTTTGCCCATTAAAATTTCAGAAGCACAGCTCTCCTCCAACTTTCATGTGCGCTCGAATCACTGGGGATCTCGTTAAAATGCAGATTCTGACTCAGTGGGTCTGGGGTGGGACCTGAGCTTCGGTATTTCTAACGAGCTCCCAGGTGATGTCGCTGCGGCCGCACAGGCTGTGTTTTTAGATTCTGACTCAATTAGTCTGGGCGGAAACCTCGGCATTGGTTTTTTTTTTTTTTAAGCTCCTCAGGTTATTCTGATGTGCAGCCAAGGTTGAGAAGAACGACCTCCAGCATCTTCGCATTTAAAATTTAAATGAGCCCAGAGAGTCTCCGACTGCAGATGAACCGCTCTACTGAGGAGCCCATTAAAAATGCAGATTCCGAAAGTTTTGGCTTCAGGCGGCAGGGCCCAGTAATCTGTATTTCTATACGGCGCCCCCAAGCCCCACCCCATCCCTCGCGCGGTGACTCGGGCGCTCCAGGTCTAAGACCACACGCGCGGGAAGCCTCCGGGCCAACAGGGGCGTGGGCCCGCCCAGCAGGTGACTGGGGCGTGGTCGGGGGGGGGGTGAGCTAATTGGCTTTCATGCTCAGACTGGCTGGAACCTTGATGAGACCCGGGGGAGGGGGGAAACCCCTCCTTGCACCAGGTGAACGACATCCAACAGGGAGCAAGGAAGCCACCTACATCCCTCAGGTGTTTACTTTCTACAAATTGGGGAATTGCTTAAGGCGGGGCTATGCCCAAAGCTTGCCCAAACCTGCGAATCACGTGGGGGCCCTTGCTAGAAAAGACCCAGGTTCGGCTCTAAATCCGTGGGGGCAGAGGCCTGGGCGTCCGTGTATATAACAGCGCCCTGCTGACAGTTGGCGCTGTGGCTTGGGCTGCCCCTTGGGGTTCAACAGCCGCCTGTAACTCGCCTTTTGTGGGGTTACCGTTAGCAAATCCTAGGGCAGGGCCTGCAAGAAGACGAGTTTTACATTTCTCAAAAACTTGAGTTGTTTTTCTCCAACTTCCCGCTGATTTTCACATGGTGAATGGATTTTAGGGATGGTTGTGTAATGCCAGGTGATGTCACTCAAGGTTAATTTATATATTTACTTACGACTTTTTAGAAAAGTAATTCCTACCCCCAACGTGGGGCTTGAACTCACTGCCCGGAGATCAAGAGTCGCAGGCTCTCCCCACTGAGCCAGCCAAGCGATCCAAGGTTAAATCTTAGAGCACTTTTTTTTTTTAAAACAACTTTTAAACTTTTCTCCAGGATGTGCATGTAGCTACATATATACAGAAAGCCATTTGAAAACCTATGTCTGTGCTTATGTTTATCGTGTCTCCTGGAAAGTCTCAGGAGGATACTGGATAAGCAGGCGGGGACAGTGGTTGCCTCTGGGGAAGCAAACCCAGCCAGAAGGATGGGAGATATCTGATACCCCTTTAGATTGCCTGAGGTGTGTACAGGTGTTTATATATTTAATATTTAGATAGCATTTTGTCAGCTCAGGTGCACACAATTGGATTAATCCTTGGTACATGACACCTGGTCATTACTGATCCATTGCTGGCTTATGTTTGTTTGGTTGCTTGTTTGTTCCCAGGCTTCTTAGGATATAATAAATACCAGGGAACCCACCACTCAAAACTGGGAGCATAACCATAACCTACATCTCTCTGATACAGCCATCAACCTAAACCCCACATACTTCATTCCTTTGCTTTATCTTTTCAGCAAGCTCTTTTGCATCTACATGTAATCTTAAAAAACACAATTTTAATTTTTAAAGAACTTAAAAAGGGTATGTAATTTTCTAGGAATCCCCCTTCATTTATTATATTGCTAAAGTCATCCAAATTGCTGTCACTGTCGTTCGTCTGACTGATGTGTAATATTCTATGGTGTGAAAATAGCACAGTTTATACATCTGCCCTCTTGTTGGGCACTTGGGTTGTATCGTCTTTCTGAATTGTGTGGGTATGATCTATGATCCTTCTAAAAAGTGTCAGAGGTTAAGTGAATGTACACATTTTTGGATTGTAGGTGACTGTTTAAGAGATTATGCCAAGATGGTGGCACCAATTTACATTTCTGCCAGCAAAGTAAGAAATACTGCGGAGCCACATCCTTTCCTATACCCAGTATTATCAGATGTCGAATTAATATACAATGATATTTCACTATGGTCTTGATTTGCATTTTCCCTGCATGTACTGTTTCAACAAAAAACAAAGCAAAATTTATTTTTCACAAAAGGACAGCAACTGATTAAATTTGTTTCATTTTTTGGAGGCGTTGTAATACTCTTTAATACATCTGTTCAAAGTTATGGCTGTAAATTAAATTCATTACCACGTTTGGTTTTAATGGCTTGACTTCAAGGGTCGTAACTGAAAAATTGAAAAAAAATATAGGGGCGCCTGGCTGGCTCAGTCGGTAGAGCATGCGCCTCTTGATCTACGGGCTGTGAGTTCAAGCCCCATGTTAGGCATAGAGCTTACTTTTTAAAAAATTACAATTATAACTCATAGATTAGAGATCTAAGTGAAAGCAGGGTATCATTCATTGGCTATGATAAGTCACAATTCTCCTCCAATCCCATTCACCAATTATACAAGTTGACTGTTTTTTGAAATCCAGCTTGTAAATTTTCATCTTCCCTGATAATCAACTTGGGGCTTTTGCCAATTAAACTGAAGAGGGCGCATCACTACATCTTTAACAGATGGATTTCAAACCCACCGTTTGGACAATGTTTAAACAGATCAGAAAATTCTGTTGCTAAGTTTAAACACGCAGAATGAGGTGACACCTTTTCATCGTCCTTCAGCAACACAATCACAGAACACGGAAACCGTGGCCAAACATGCATTTCAAAATATTTTCAACACAGGATGTTTCTCTAGAAATGAGTTACTTTCTCATTCTTTATATATCATCTTCATCCTGATTTTTTTTTTTTTAATGATTGTTAGGTAGTCCCCTTCAAGAGAAAGTCAAATTTTCAATGCTTGTCACTTTTTAAAGGAAAAATGGAAAATCTCTGTGATTTTGATAACTTAAGTCTTTTGCCAAGAGATAAACAGTGCACCTCTAAATTATAAAAGATTCTCCTCATCCCTCTAGATCTCTTTATAAAGCATTATAAAGATTGAGAAGCAGTAAAATGTAAATAACATTACTCTAGAGCCAATGTGAGTTGGAATCCTGGCTTTGTGACCGTGTGGCCTTGGGAAAGCTGCTGTGCACTCCAGTTTTCTCATCAATAAAATGGCAATGCTAATATAACTAGGGCGGTTACAGGGATGAATAGATTTCTCTATGCAAAGGACAAAGTACAATGTCTAGTGGTGAGCCGTACTCCCTACGTGTTCACCATGACTATAATAACAGAGTAAACGTATTAGTTTACTATAATAGTTATCATGTATAATAATAGCTCACACTAATCCAGAATTGGTGGTTCCAATTAACTAGGCACAGATATTGTTGTCCATGGAAATAAATTGGAAGCAAACCAACCTGTGTTGACTTCACCCAACCCTTCTGAGTTGCAGATTTTCTATGCTTTCATACCAGTTTCAATATATGTGTATTATTTTTTTAGAGAGAGAGCATGAGGTGGGGGGGGTTGGGGAGGGGCGAGGGAGAGCAAGAATCTTAGGCAGGCTCCACGCTCAGTGCAGAGCCCGACATGGGGCTCGATCTCACAACCCTGAGCTCATGACCTGAGCAGAACTCAAGAGTTGGATGCTTAACTGACTGGGCCACCCAGGCACCCCAATATATGAATATTAAATGAGGAATTCAAAGGGACTCATTTCATACTGCTCAAGTAATTGCTTTCTTTTTTTTTTTTAAGATTTTATTTATTTGACAGAGAGAGATACAGCGAGAGAGGGAACACAAGCAGTGGGAGCAGGAGAGGGAGAAGCAGGCTTCCCGCGGAGCAGGGAGCCCGATGCGGGGCTCGATCCCAGGACCCCGGGATCACGACCTGAGCCGAAGGCAGATGCTTAACGACTGAGCCACCCAGGCGCCCCAAGTAATTGCTTTCTTAAGAGAAAAAGGCATTGCTCATCTGACTTCTGTCCTTTCCACTACCTTTCTCCACTATGGATATAGGAATGAATGAATGAATAAATGTTTATCCAGGTATAAATGATTCCCAAAGAGGGTGTAAAGGCAGACAGGAGCAAATCTGACTTCTTTCTCTGCCAGGAATTTATTTGTTCAACTGATAATTTTTTGAGCTCACACTATTGCCTGGCTCTGTTCCAGGTGTGGGGTACAGAGTGATATGCAAGACAAACAAGACCCAGCAGGGCAGCCAGAGAATGAATGAATGAATGAATGAGTGCATGAGGTCATTTCAGATAAGGATGAGTGCCACAATCAAGATGACATGGGGTGGCGTGAACCAAGAGTGACTGGGTGGTATGGGGGAGGGTAGCTGAGTTTGGCTAGAAGTGACCTTTGGGCTAAAACCTGATGTAATAGGCAGCCATGGGAAGAACCAGAGAGAGAGCATTTCTGAGGGAGGTAACAAGCAAAGGTTCTAAGAAGATTAGCTTTGGCACGTTTGAAGCAAAGTAAGAAGCATCAGTGACTAGTTTGTTCGAAGAAAAAAAAATATGTCTTGTAAAAAGTTGACAAAAAAGTCTGAGCTCACTTATGATGAAAGAAATGCAAATTAAAATAACTTGAAATACCATTTTTATCTTGTCTGAACAGGGGAGATTAAATGCACACATATTAGCAAAGGTGCACATATGTCATGATCCAGCTGTCCTCCCCCACGCTGCACGTCTCACACTTACTGCTCAT
This sequence comes from Neomonachus schauinslandi, assembly GCF_002201575.2. Taxonomy (NCBI): domain Eukaryota; kingdom Metazoa; phylum Chordata; class Mammalia; order Carnivora; family Phocidae; genus Neomonachus; species Neomonachus schauinslandi. Next base: position 128,607,334 of record NC_058412.1, read on the forward strand.
GAGAATCACTTGGGGACCTGGTTAAATGCAGATTCTGACTCCAGTGTATCTCAAAATTTAACATGAGTGCAGATCACCTGGGGACCTTGTTAAGGAGCGGATTGTGATTTCAGTGCTTCTCAGACCTTAATGTGCAGAAGAATGATCTGGTGATGTTGTTAAAAGCAGATTCTGGGCAACCAACCTGTGAAGAGGTATTCAGCCTCACTAGTTATGAAGGAATGAATATTAAATAACCATAAATTCCTCTCTTTTTTCTCCCTATCAGATCAATAAAAATTAAGAATGCTGGTAACATCTATCGTTAGCAAGAGCACAGGGAGGTTGGTCTTCTATTGCATTGCTGGTGAGAGTGTGAATGTTTATCACTGCTTCGGAGAGCAGTTTGGCAATAAAGTGCCAGTGATCTATCAATTCTGCTTTCCATCTATTCTCCAGAGAAGTGTCTGCCCGTGCACACAAGGGAGCGTGTCCAAGGATGTTTGTGGCAACACCACCGTCATAGTAAAAAAAAAAAAAAAAGCCATTGAGAAATAACCTAACTGCCCAACAACAGGGGACTCGCTAGGTTAAACTAAGGTTTAGCCATACCACGGACTACCAGGCAGCAAATAAAAGTAGTCACCAGATTTATGAACACACACATGGCTAGAGTTCCAGATACACTGCGCTGAAGAAAAAGCAAGTTCCACACAGATAGAATTAAACATCTATTCAAATCCATATATGCTTTCAATGGAAAGTAAAAGGTACTGGAAGGGTACACACTGGCTATGTGTTAAGCAAGATGGTGGCCGGGTAGTAGCTTGAGGGAGGAAGGACTGGAGAGCCTGTGTTCCGTGTCTGTTTAAGAAGACGTGATCCCTTCAGGGTCCTGGGATCGAGCCCCGCATCGGGCTCCCCGCTCATTGGGGAGCCTGCTTCTCCATCTGCCTCTGCCCCTCCACTCCCCACTCTGCTCATGCTCTCTCTCTCAAATAAATGACATTTTAAAAAAACTAAAAAAAAAAAAAAAGACGTGATCCTTAGTATTATCTCCTTTTAAAAAAAATAGGGAATGGATTACCACACTGCTTGACCGTGAAAAAGTTAGAGTTAAAAAGCAATAGTTAAAATAATTAACTAAATTATGCTTCTGTCATACAATGGAATACGTTCTGTATGACCATAATGGAGAATGATGTATTTCCTTGTGCACTGATATGCAATATTCTTCAAGATATGTTAAGTGAAATATTCAAAGGACAGAACAGTATACAAATTATGCTACTGTGTGTATGTGTTTTACATACATACATACATACACACAATAGCATAGTAAAAACATAATATATAACAGCATCTCTCTATTAAATTTAACACACAGACATACAGACACACGTGAGTGCAGATGAGACAGGGGAACTGGTAACATGAATTATTCCTGGGGACAGAACAACAGTTGTCTGAATGACATCTTGATATACACTTTTTGGCAATCTTTTAAGTTAAAAATCTCTTAAGTTAAAAAATTTTAAATCATAAAATCTGGCGCACTCACAAGAGTGTATAAAACACAAATGTGCAATTAATTTATGGACTAAAACACCCTTGCAGCCACCAACAACTTAAGGTCTAGAACATTCTTAGTACCAAAGCAACTCTTCACATGTTCCCATCCATTAGCTTCTCCTGCCTTCTGCCACCTTCTTCCACTAGCTCCAATTTTGTGTAATTCTTATTTAAAAATAGTTTTGTCACTGTGCATCAGTGATGCTTCAATTAAAAAAAACAACAGTGGTTTTGTCACCTAAATAATGGTGTTTAGTGTTGCGGCTTTTGGAACTGCATGGCTAATATTCCTTCCATTGCTTCTTTAAGTTTGTGAGATGCGCCGTGGAGTTGCAGGCAGCTGCGCTGGATTTTCTTTCCTTTTTTTTTTTTTTTTGTTTTAATTTTTTTTTTATTCTTCTGTTAATCCCCATACATTACATCATTAGTTTTAGATGTAGTGTTCCATGATTCATTGTTTGTGCATAACACCCAGTGCTCCATGCAGAACGTGCCCTCCTCAATACCCATCACCAGGCTAACCCACCCTCCCACCCCCCTCCCCTCTAGAACCCTCAGTTTGTTTTTCAGAGTCCATCGTCTCTCATGGTTCGTCTACCCCTCCGATTTCCCCCGCTTCATTCTTCCCCTCCCGCTACCTTCTTCTTCTTTTTTTTTCTTAACATATATTGCATTATTTGTTTCAGAGGTACAGATCTGAGATTTTCCTTTTTTTTTTCAAAGGTCCAACTTCTATTTATTTATTTATTTATTTAAAGACTTTCAGAGAGAGAGCGTGCACGCACGTGCGTAGGAGTTGGGGGGAGGGGCAGAGGGAGAAGCAGGCTCCACACTGAGCAAAGAGCCTGATGCAGGGCTCGATCCCAGGACTCTGGGATCATGATCTGAGCCGAAGGCAGAGGCTTTACCGACCGAGCCACCCAGGTGTCCCTGCACTGGATTTTCACTCTTGCATAAGCTCCACACGAATTTTCCACATTTTACACCTTCGCTGCCAAAGGGTGGTTTCCACTTTGGTAATTATGAGCAACATGGCTGGGAACATTCTTACACAGCTTTCGTGGTTCTTGTGTGTAAGCTGCTCCACGCCCAGAATCTGCATTTTAACAAGATCCCCCCGTGACCCTCATGTGCGGTAAGTGTGAGACGTGCAGCGTGGGGGAGGCCAGCTGGATCATAGCATAAGTTCACCCTCAACGTTCCGAGGAACTGCCAGACTTTTTCTGACGTGACCGTATCAATTTACGGTCCCGTCAGCATATGTGACTTTTAAAATGAAAATGAAAAAAAAAAAAAAAAGGGAACTCGTTAAAGTCACTAGGGCACGGTTTTCGTTGAAAATGTTAATAACCACTACCCCGATCTTCACTTCCTCTTCTTTCCTTTCTGCTCCCACACCCAGCCCCTCCCCTTCACGGATTAGAATATAAACCGATGAGATGACTTCCTGGAGGAGGATACCCTGTGGGTGACACAGTGGATCACGGCCCTTTATTTATAGAGAAAACAGCCTCCAGTCCACCTGCTGGCTCCTACAGGTTTGGTGGTTCCTGAACTCTAAAGAAATGTGGTCCCCGACGAAGAATCTAAGCTTCTAGACCTGGGGCAGGATGTAGCAGACCAGGGCTTGTCAGTTGTCTTACCTGGTCCTGAAAAACGTGAATTTCCAATCCCTTTCTGGCAACACTGGAATCACCTGGACCAAGGGTCACCTGCAGATCCTTTGAGTGTTTCCATGTCTTGGGCTGTACAGTCTCCCTGACTCTGACACTGTCTACTAGGGCTTTTGCTCTGGAGCCATTCATCTGTTTAGCGAACATTAATTGGGTTCCACCTGGTTGTGAGGTTGCTCACCTCTAGGAATGCAACAGCAAGCCTAGAAGGAAGTCGCAGGGTAATGAGGAGGGAACCTAAGTCAACAGGCAGGTACAATATGCCGTGTGAGGAAGGTTCGCACGGTGGTCGGGGAAAGCTTCCTGCAACAGGCGGGTTTGTAACCCCAGGTGTATAGGATGAGTAGGTCTTGGGCAGGTGGAGAAGTGAGGTGGAGAGGCTTAAGAGGCTTTCAGGCCGAAGGGACAGCTTGTGCCAAGACCAGGAGGTAAAGGGACGGCCCTGTTGAGGAACCTCCGTCTGGCTGGAGGTGGGCAGAATGCTGGCAGGCAGGCAGAGGAGGGTGGGAAGGAGACGCAAGGGCCGCGTATGGCAAGCGGGACACGTTCAGAGGCAGTTTCCAGGCTCGGTCTGACGAAGGTCAAGGTTACTTACTGCACCTTTCCTCACCTGAGAGGCAGCAATGCTGGCAAGGTACTGACTCTGACAAGGATAACAGCGAACACTCACAGACGCTCACTGCGTGCCAGGGGCTGGGTTCCAGCACATTCTACATGGAGTATCTCACCCGAGTCCAGCTCTCCACAGTTGTGTGCTTTGAGCAAGTCTCTTAACCTCTTGAACCTCAGACTCATCTGTAAAATGAGGATTATAAATCTACCTACCTCAAATGGTTTTCCTGAGTATTAAAAGGGACTGTGGGGCACTTGGGTGGCTCGGCTGGTTAAGCGACCGACTCTTGGTTTTGGCTCAGATCTTGATCTCAGGGTTGTGAGATCGAGCCGGTGTTGGGCTCTGTGCTGAGTGTGGAGTCTGCTTAAGATTCTCCCTCCCTCTCCCTCTGCCCCTCCACCCACTGCTCGCAAGCTCCTTCTCTCTAAAAAAATAAAATAAAATAAAATAAAACAAAACGACCCGCCTACAAGAAGGTCTATTCACTGCAGCACTCTCTGACAGCGTTTGTCCACAGGTCACTTGCTGAATAAACTGTGGTAAAGCCACACAATGGCATACTTCGCCTCCGTAAAAAAAAAAAAAAAAAAAGAATGAGGAATCTCTTTATGTACTCATTTGGTAAGATTTTCTGAATATATTAAATGGAAAAAGCAAGGGAAGCAAAAGGGAAGGGGATAATGGAAGACTATATTCATATTTGCTTATGCTTGTATAAAGAGACACTGGAAGCCTACAGAGTTGGCAATTGCTGTTGGCGCCCACCCATATCCCTTCGCCCTTGTCACCTTGGTGCGTGCCAGACTGACCTCCAGCGGTCAGTACCTGCATCATTTTTCCGGAGGGTTTTCTCTATTTGCCAGCGTCCCCTTTGCCCACCTGTGCAGCAGTCTGAAAGACATGGGCTATTCATCTCTTCTTGCCACCTCAGGAGTGGCTCTCAATCAGCAAATGCTTGGAGCTGGTGGATAAATACCTCAGCGCCCTTGCCCCACAAATGGATAATTCTGAGGCATCAGTTCCTTCCTGCCTCCCAGGGGTACCCCGCAGGAGTAAGTGCCAGATGCCCGCCCTGACAACTTGCCGCTCTGTATCAGCTCTTTCCCTCCTCTGTCTCACTTCTCCACCCACTGTCGGTGTTTCCCGGGATCACCTCCCAAATAAGCTACTTGCTCTCTAATCCTTGTCTCGGGCCTGCTATTGGGGAAACCCCAATAAGACCAAAAGAAAACAAAAAAGAAAGAAGAAAAAGAAAAGAAAGAAAGAAGGAAAGAAAGAAAGAAAAGCAGTTATCTGTACGGACCAGGAAGGGAACACAGGCTGGGAAAGAGACATCTCAATGTATAGCATCCTATATTGTTTTGTTTTGCTATGTGGACATCGTGAATGTATGAATTATTCATGAAAGAGCTCACAAAAACATCAGTGATGCTAGTCCTAAAAAAGAACACATTGGCTGTTGGGGTACAGTGAACAGTTTTTGACAGAGCTCTATTCGGGCTATGCTCATTTCTGCTTGATGCCAAACCAATTGCCATATTGCAAAGGTGTGAGTCCCCCCAACTCCTCTCCCCCTGTTCTGTTAGGGGCACGAGTCCTAGGCTGCAAATGGAATGGGGAAGTTGAATGTGATGGTGAATCTTGGCATCACCTGTCCAACAGTGTGCATTGTGGATTGGGGGTGAATCCACGACTTCTGGGCCTCAGTTTTATCACCTGAGAAGTGGACACAATAAATATCCATGCTACCCTCCTCTCAAAGTTGTAAGGAAAGTCCTGGATCTAGTAAAGTTCACCTAAAAGAAGTGTGCATGCCTGACAAGCTTATGGACTGTTAAATCAATCAATAAATCAAGCAATCAATATGGTAAATGTATTTAATTTGAGGTGCTGGGCTTATAAAGAGTCTACAAGAAACTAAAATGTATGATCTTTTCACCAGAGACACTCATTGAGGAATGATGTAGCCTAAAGAATATTCAAAAATATAAACTTTTATATAAGACAGAACTGGCCAAGTCATAGGTCTATAGCTTGGAACAAATGGTTTAATATATATTTTGTATATATATGTATATATATATATATAATTTTTTTTCTAGAATTTTTTTTTAGATTTTATTTATATAAGAGAGAGAGCATGTGCACAAGTCAGGGGAGTGGCAGAGGGAGAGGGACAAACAGACTCCCCACTGAGTGGGGAGCCCCACACAAGGCTTGATTCCAGGACCCCAAGATCATCACCTGAGCCGAAGTCAGATGCTTAACTGATTGAGCCATCCAGTTGCCCCCAAGTGATTTATTGTTTCTGGGCCTTGGTTTTCTTAAAAGAGCATTATTGCATTGTCTACTGTTTAGGGCTGCCATAAGGGTTGACGAGACATTAGTTGTGCTCAGGGCATTACTTGGCAGAGTGGGAGCAGTCAATGAAAATGCCTTTTTCTATCAATTACTAGAGATACCCAAGGCTTCCTTTGATTCAATTTCTGTAATGGAGGGTCTATTAATCAGGACTGTATGCTTGCAAGTAACAAAACACCCTTCCTTTTTTTTCCTTAGGAAAAAAACAATAATTTGTGCCAAAGAACTGAAGGTTGGTAGGACATTTTTATTTCAGCTCTGGCTTCATCCGGGGGCTCAAATATCATGCCAGCTTGGTCTTCCTCCGCTCCTCTCAGCACATCTTTGCTGTGTGCTGGTTTGCTCTCAGGCACTTCTCTCATGGGCCAGGTAGCTTCTGACATGGCTCCTAAAAAGTCCCACCTCCCAATGTGCTTGCTCTTGGCTAATCCTCTCCCCTTGGCTGGACCTGGAGACTTCTGCCCTGGTTAGGCGTGGCAGGCGATCATATGCCCATCTTTTCGACCAGGAGATGACAAACTATGGTCTATGGGCCAAATCGGGCCACTGCCTGTTTCTGTAAATAGGTTTTGTGGGAACACAGGTTCATTTGTTGATGTTTATAGTCTAGGACTGTTTTTGTGCTAGAACTATAACAGAGACTGGATGACCCCCTACATCTGAAGTATTTATTATCGAAGATTTCTGTTGAAATTGGCAACCATTTCTGTTGCTTTAGAAAGAATTTGCTGCCCCTTGTTTTAGCCCAGTATCTTTGATCAAGGTCATGGAGTACTTTGATTGGCCAAGCATGGGACCATGCCCTCCCCTCGTGCAGGGAGTGTGTCAGCCCCATTTGGAGCATATGGGCTGGAGGTGGGGGTGGAGTGGATCCCCAAGGATCATCTAGGAAATGCTCAGGGAAGGAGGTAGTTAGCAGAGGGATGAGGCTCAAGGCCTCAGCAGTGAACCTTCATGGTTTTGTATAACCACACTATCCTCCTTCCTTTGGGGAGCTAGTCGTGGTGGGACTGGCAGTGTTGGGAGAGGTCATTGAGAGTATGTGACCACTGGTTGACCTGTGAGCTGGACCCCAGCAATTGGAGGCTCCTCAATCTCTCCCCAATCCTTGAAATATGGGTTCTGCTTGCCTTTCCGGCTCCCAGAAGCTGCTCCAAGGACATAACCTTGAGATAGTGATGTGGTGCTTAGACCATCTGGATGGGACATGACTGAACCAGTTAAGGCCTCCATGTAGATTTTTAAGGGGCACCTGGATGGTGCAGTTGGTTAAGTGTCTGATTCTTGGTTTCGTCTCAGGTTGTGATCTCAGGGTCAGGAGATCAAGCCCCACGGCAGGCTCCATGCTAAGTGCGGAGTCAGCTTAAGACTGTCCTCTCCCTCTGCCCCTCCCCACCTCTAATAAATAAATAAATCTTCAAAAAATTTTTAAAAATTAAGCTTTAAAGATTTGGCGGGAGGGTGCGGAGATCTATTCATCTTGTAACTGCCCAAGACAAGCGTCATGTGTAAGTTCCCTTGCTTATGAAACCTACCACCTACCAATCTGGAGTGGCCTGACTCTTTCTTCCAGTATGCAGCCGGTTTCAGATGACTCCCAGGAAGCTCCCCAAGAGGTCTTGAACTGACAGCTAGTTCTAGAAAGCTACCGATGGCCAGCAGGCAGGATGGACTCGTCCTAGCTCACTGTATCCCCCAGACCACTGAGCCGCTCTAGCACTGGGCATGTGCCTCAGTGGAGAACCATTCCTGGGCTATTTATATACAGAGCAAAGAGAGAGAAGGACTGCCGTCTGCGTTGGCTGAATTGGGGTGGCGTTAAGCTGGAGTTGCCTGTGATCATATCCTTCTGCCATGTACAGAAAACCCGTCTGCAGGAGGAAAGAATAAAGCCAAGCAAAGGCCTGCTGTGATGGGCATGATCGTGAAAGAAGACACACACAAGACCACAGCCCTGGGATAGGTCCCCAGGTCCCCAGGTCCCCAGGTCCCTGGAGCAGCTCTGACCCCTGTGTTTCTTTCTCAGATTCTGGAAACTACCTAGTGTCTGTCCAGGAAGTGTTCTTACTTCTGCTAGTTTTTATATGTTTCCTGTTACTTGTAACCAAAAGAGTGTTGACAATATCTGATCGAGCTGTAGAGAAAGACCAGAGAGGGGCTCCCCTCACCCGAAATCAGGAAAAAGCAAAAACCCTAGGTAGAAGCTATGGTGTATGTGAAAGATATAGAATAGAGGGCGAGGTGCAGAGTCTAGAAAAGACAATGAAACAAACAGATAAATGTGGAATATCTGAGTCTCATCTATGGCAGAGAAAATACCTAAGAATTCCCAGAACTAATAAACTGCAGTTCCAGCTTCTGATCTCCTGATGTCTGGTGACCTAGCTCTCACTGCATATACCTTCCCACATTTTTGCTGTCACCAGGGTCTTACAAGCATTTAAGCCTTGGATTAAAAAGTCCCTCTAAGAAGGAACTAGTTTTGGGGCACCTGGGTGGCTCAGTTAGTTAAGCGTCTGCCTTCGGCTCAGGTCATGATCTCAGGGTCCTGGGATCCAGCCCTGTGTCAGGCTCCTTGCAGAGTCTGCTTGAGATTCTCTCTCTCCCTCTCTCTCTGTGCCTCCCCCTACTCGCGCATGCACGTTCTCTCTCTAAATAAATAAATCTTAAAAAAAAAAAAAAAAAAGAACGAACTAGTTTAGAGGTGCCTGGCTGGCTCAGTTGGTAGAGCCTACGACTCCTGATCTCAGGGCTGTGGGTTCCAGCCCCACACTGGGCATAGAGATGACTTAAAAAACAAAATCTTAGGAAAAAAAAAAAAAAAAGAAGAATGAACTAGTTTCACATGAGCTGATATGGAATGATTTCTGAATCTTTAGCCCCAGATGGTGGCATGAAACTATTCCAACCTGTCAGGGTGCTTGCTGTGTAGAAAAAGTGCCTGGCACATAGTAGGTGCTTAATAAAATTTATGGAAAAAATCCTGAAAGATATATTGTTAAATGCAAGGAAAAGAGAAAAGGGAAGACCCGCTACAAGACACTATGTAGATTAAAGGCCCATCTTAGTTAATTAAGAAAGAAAAGAAACAAAATCTATACACACAGGCATGTTTAAGCACATAATTGCTTTTGGGGAAGGGAGTTGAAAATCTGGTGTGGGAAGGAAATAATTTTCCATTAGACCACATTGAAATGTTTGAATTTTTCCACTCTGTGCATGTATTACTTTTTCAATGAAAAATTTACTATAATGGAAAGATCTTCGATAAAGCAAATATAGTAACATGGTGATTGAATCTTCAGGCAAAGGATATGGGTGTTCACCAGAAAATTCTTTCAACTTCGCTGTATGTTTGAAACTTTTTTGCAAAAAAAAAAAAAAAAATTATTGGGACATGTTTACTTTAAAAAGTTCCCCTTCTATGATGAAATCAAGGGCCAGCCCTGAAGCTGGTTCCCATGCAGCTCTCAGAAGGGAGGAGAGTTCCCATGGCAATGGTGGGGGGCCTCTTTCTGCATAAAAGTGCCAGGGTTTACACTGTTAGAGTGAAAACATCTGAGCTGGCTTAGTGCAAGATTTTTATGTTGGTATGGCCTCAAATTCTGTCCACTGGAGCCCTCAGTTTTGGTCAGTGACAAGGGATCCAATCAAAGCTTCTCTCTTTGGGAACGTATCAATTGGGGTTTGTTGATGATACGTAAGAGAAACTGTTGGCCATTTGAATCAGAACAGAAACTTATGGGCAGCATGTGAGTCAGCCAAGTGCCTTGAGGGGCGCGGAGAGCCCGGCTCAGGTGACGGGCAGAGAGGGAGGCCGGCCAGACAGGTGTAACCATGAAGGACATCCCCTGTGGGGGACTATCTGCTTTGGATGCTGCAGGCAGACAACTCTGGTACTGATGCTGGGAACCCCTAAGCTGCAGCCCACTGCCCCCAGAGCGAGCCCCTGCTGCCACCATCAGGCACTGTTCAGGCCTCTGCTGAAATGCTGTCACTGTGAATGAACTTGGATCCGTCCCTGTGGTTTGTGCTGCTTGCTCGGTCTTGGGCCGGAGCATCTGACTGGCCAAGCCTAGGTCACGTGCTTGTCCTCCAGCTGCAAGGAAATGGTGAAGTGGTGGGAGTATTATTTTATCTAATCCTACTTTATAAGACTCTAGGTTGGGTACTGTTATTGTTCTCACTATACAGAAAAAGAAACTGAGGTTCAGAGAGGTGAGGTTAACCTGTTGGGTCTTACTGCTGAGAAGATGTGGAACTGGGATTTGAACCCAATTCTTTCTGACTCCAGGGCCCTTGTTCTTAACCAGTACCCTCTACTGCCAACTGATGCAGGCCTCCATGGGCCTGCTGTGCCAGCCAGGCAGGAGAGGTCTCTGAATGACTTCCTTACTCACCTGCTCATAGGTAATTTGGGTGTGTCCATGCTGTTTGCACTGGATTAGGTAGAAAGGCACTCTCTGTAAAGACGACTGCAGGTTTGCTAACTTATAAGAAATTTAATACTAAAAAAAATTTAAATTCTCATTGAGCCTCCAACATACCCATCTTTTAAATCAATCTGAACTCTGTCTTTCTGAAGACACTGGTAACTGAGAGTTAGCTCAAAATGAACAGAGGGATGAGGGGAATTTTTAATTATTATTTAATTATTAGTTAATTTTTTTCCAAAAGCTTTCCTTTTTGTATTTTTTTATTCTTTATTTAAATTCAGTTTAGGGCGCCTGGGTGGCTCAGTCGATTAGGCGTCTGCCTTCAGCTCTGTGGGAAGGTCTAAAGTCTTATAAAACTGGAGACCACTCCAGCACTCATTCCTTTTGTGTATCTTCTCCTGGGAGGCGCCGAGTCTCAGAGCCACCTGGGAAAATGCTGCCTCTAACAAAAGATGTCCTATGGAGACCAACAGGTGCTATGTAGATTGGGTGGGAAGTCCTATGGGCAGGTTGTCCTTTCCCATGAAAGGAAACTGACCAGAAATTTAAAAAAAAAAAAAAGAGGGAAGGAAGGGAGGGAGGGAGGGAGGGAGGGAGGGAGGAAAAAAGGGGCAAGACAAGATGGGAGGAGAGACCTGTTGTATTTGCATCCGAATTGTACTTTCTCATCACACTTGTGTTGAAAGTGATTTTTAAGTAGTATTGTAGGGAAAACATCATTTCATTCATTCAAATAAACACCGAATACTGGATATGGCAATTCCATAGGCAATCGCAAGCTGAAGGTTTCACTCATAGTCTCCCGTGTTAGTCAGCTTTTGCTGTGTAACAAGCAGCCTCAAAATCTCAGTGGCTTTCTACAATGAATATTATTTGCTTTTTTATAGGTCTGTGAGTTCACTGGGGCTCTGCTGGCTTTGGCTCTAGGCTGAGGGTTGGCTTGAGGTCAGTTCCATTGGTCTGCTCATTTCTCCTTGGGCCATCAGCCACATGGGGCATGTTCTTCTCATGACAGGTCCCTTGAGAACAAGAGGATAAGCTACATTGTACACGTACAATGAAAGCCCCTTTTCCCGTCAGGTCCATGAGTATTCAATTAGCCAAAGCAAATCGCATGGCTTTGCCCAGAATCAGTGGGACAGGGAAGCACATTCTACCCACCATGACGCCAATGGGCAAGGGCAGATACCTGTAATTCTGGACCAGGGAGGGAGTGTCGAGTTGGAAACAATAATCTAGCATAGCTGTTAACACTGAAAATAGGAATACAGTCACAAGGTGAAGTATAAACAGATTGATAAAGACTGTTTCTTGGAAAACTAATTGGTGGGATGTGGCCCTCTCATCTTTGCCTTGGGTTGTAATGCTGCATTCCACCACTAGGGTGAAGCTCTAGTCATTATTTTACAGCTTCTGGCTTCCATCCATCATTAATCACAGCAGGCTGGAAGCTGATTCACACCTGCTCTCCCAGCATTATTATCAATAGTGCCTCTTCACTCCCAGAGGTGTCCCAGTTTGGATGAGGAACTAGATGATCATTATATATATATATATATAATAAATGGGGCACTTTTTTCTCCCGAAATAAACAACCTTCCCAGGAGGCTTACATACCATGAGGAACACCAATCTTTTTTCTTTCCCCCCCCGCTCCTTTTCCTTCTGGAAAAATGCTCCAATTACAAATGACCTCTCTCTTTCCAGACCTTTATATGTTCCTGTCCACCTTAGAACACTCATCCCCCATTTCTTGGTTCCTGCTTTGCTGCTGTGATGCCTATTCATCACTTTGACTTTCCACAGGCAGCCTCCCCTGGCGGTCCAAATCTGGGTCACACGGCTTCCTTGTCGTGCTTCCAGGGCCCCTGCTAGAGCACTGATGTGCTGTGGCAAATGTGTATTTGCTTGTCTGCCTTACTAGACCGTGAACTCCCAGAGGGCAAGGATCCTGCCCGCATCGCAACCCCAACATCTTATGTATGCCCCTGTGGCAACTGGTATTTGCTGAATGAATGCAACTGCTATTATTGTTTTAATGAGTATTATAATATACAGCAGATACGCATTAAACATAGAGAATAATTCTCTCACCAACCCCATGGTCTACCTGCTCCTCTTTCCTGCTCTCTCTTCTCCAGCCACATCAACCTCAAAAACCACAGGCACATTTCTCATTTAGGGTTTTCCACCGGCTTTTCCCCTTGGAATTCTCTTCCTCTTAATATCCACATGGCTCCCTCCCTCCCTCATTCCAGGCTTTGTTCAATCTTAACTTCTCAGGGAGGCTTTCCCTGACCATCTATTTAAAACCTCAAGCTCTGGTATCCAAGATTTATAAAGAACTTATCAAACTCAACACCCCAAAACCAAAAAATCCAGTCAAGAAATGGGCAGAAGACATGAACAGACATTTCTCCCAAGAAGACATACAAATGGCCAACAGACACATGAAAAAAATGTTCAACATCACTTGGCGTCAGGGAAATACAAGTCAAAATTACAATGAGATCCCACCTCACATTGGTCAGAATGGCTAAAATTAACAACTCAGGAAACAAAAGATGTTGGCAAGGATGGGGAGAAAGTGTAACCCTCTTACACTGTTGGTGGGAATGCAAGCTGGTGCAGCCGCTCTGGAAAACAGTATGGAGGTTCCTCAAAAAGTTAAAAATAGAGCTACCCTACGACCCAGCAATTGCACTACTAGGTATTTATCCAAAAGATACAAGCATAGTGATTTGAAAGGGCACCTGCACCCCAATGTTTATAGCAGCAATGTCCACAGTAGCCAAACTATGGAAAAAGCCCAGATGTCCATCAACAGATGAATGGATAAAAAAGAAGTAAAATGGAATATTATTATATATCATATTATATATAAGAAGTGATATATATATATATATATATATATATATATATAATGGAATATTACTCAGCCATCAAAAAGAATGAAATCTTGCCATTTGCAAGGATGTGGATGGAACTAGAGGGTATCATGCCAAGTGAAGTAAGTCAGTCAGAGAAAGACAAATACCATAGGATTTCACCCGTATGTGGAATTTAAGAGATAAATCAGAACATAGGGCAAGGGAAGGATAAATAAGATGAAAACAGAGAGGGAGGCAAACCATAAGAGACACTGAACTCTAGGAAACAAACTGAGGGTTGCTGGAGGGGAGGTAGGTGGGGGGAGGGGTAACTGGGGGATGGGCATTGAGGAGGGCACTTGATATAATGAGCACTGGGTGTTGTATGCAACTGATGAATTACTGAATTCTACCTCTGAAGCTAATAATACAGTATATATTAACTAAAGTTAATTAATTTATTTTTATTTACTTATTTATTTGTTTAAAAGATTTTATTTATTTGAGAGAGAAAGAGAGAGAGTGAACACGAGCAGTGGGGAGTGAGGGGCAGAGGGAGAGGGAGAAGCAGGCTCCCCGCTGAGTAGGGAGCCCAATGCAGGGCTCGATCCCAGGACTTTGGGATCATGACCTGAGCTGAAGGCAGACGCCTAATCGACTGAGCCACCCAGGCGCCCTAAACTGAATTTAAATAAAGAATAAAAAAATACAAAAAGGAAAGCTTTTGGAAAAAAAGAAACTAGGGCAAAACAAAGATAAGCAAATATCTATCTGCCCAACCTATCTCTTCTCCCTGTAGAATGAATCTTCTCTTGCATTCCTCATGTTGATTATAATCTCCCAGTCCCATTTTCCATTAGGCTCAGTGGGCATCATGCTCAGAGTCCAGGAAAGTGCTTGCATTTCTTTTGAAATCAAAAGAAAAAAAATGTAATATGATCCAGCCTGGATTACCCATCTTTGTACCCACATGGTTGTAAGATATAATTTTAAATGTGTGTGTGTGTGTGTGTGTGTGTGTGTGTGTGTGTGTGTGTAGGAAGGGGGGCTTATGCAGGGAAAAGTACCCACAGCCCAGGACAACAGCAATGTGACCCTGTTGGCTCCCAATAATTTAATATTAAACTGTAACCTTCCTTGAAGCTTATGTTCTCTCATTTGGGGACTTATGGGGGGGGGCCCTGTTTTGCTTTCATGACAGGATGAAGTCAGAGGCACCAAGCAAAATTAGAAAGCTAAACCAGAGTGCAAAAGGTATTCTTGCCTCTGTGCGTTACCCACTAGTGAGACACTCAATGCTGGGGAAGGAAGTAACGAGGTATGGACGGAGCTGGCTGGGCTCAAGTGCCATCAGGGCAGTCACCAGCAGAGTGACCGTGCATAGGTCACGTGACCTCTGTCTCCCCAGCCTGCCAAAAGCACAGAACTAGGTAGTGAAGGAGCATTTTAAAGAGTGAAGGGTCAGTTTAAACAAGAGGCCACCCTCTGCAGCCTGAGCTCCTTGAACCTGCAGTTCACGTGTAAGATCGGGAAGTCCCCTGGTGGATAGCGCCAGGGGGCTGAATCTGGTTCCTCTGACCTCCTCAGATAACCTCTGACCTCGAGAAAGGACAGCAGTGCAGCGGTGAACCGGGAGTGGTGGAGGAGAAAATGACTGTAGTTTTTATTGCAGTTTTTATTCTCTACTGAAATCTTTCCAGAAGATCCAATGCCGGCTAATGAATCAAAGAGAAATTTCAGTTGCAAGCACTTCGTTTTTATGGCTCAGAGGAGAATTATTCTGAAGCCCAAACAAAAAAGGATGAATTAAAAAAAAAAAAAAAGCATCAGTAGCTAGGATTCTGGCAGTGACCAGGTTTCAGGACACAACCCTTGGGTTCTTGGGTCTCCTCAAGAGAACCCATGTAAAAGTAAATGCTAGCCGGCTTGTGCACAGCAGCTCTGCTGGATTGAGCTCGGCAGAATGATGGTGAACACAAAACGGAAGCATTTTGGGGTGCCCAGGCTCACAGCAAAGATACTATGAATTCCCAAAATTATACTGTAAACTAAGGTGCCACAAAATTAGATTTGTCATTCACATGTGGGGGCAGGTTCGGCAGGCACCCCAGGAAAGCCTACCCAGTTCCACTTAGTAGCCCACAAAGATCTGTGGGCAGAAGGGAAATGAACTCCTGCAAACAAGCCCTTTAGCAAGTTGGCCGAAAGTCATGACTCATGAAAACATGCTGGTTAGAACAAGGGCGGGGAGGGGGGGGGCACCTGGTTGGCTCAGTCGGTTAAGCGTCTGCCTTTGGCTCAGGTCATGATCCCGGGGTCCTGGGATCGAGTCCCTCATTGGGCTCCCTGCTCAGCTCCCTGCTTCTCCCTCTCCCTCCCCCCTCCTCCCCCCTCGTGCTCTCTGTCTCTATCAAATAAATAAATAAACTCTTAAAAAAAAAAGAACAAGGGCAGGTGATTTGATGCTGGCTCTAGGTTTAAACCTCTTACGGCTAATAGCTGTGTGACCTTGGGCAGGTCTCTTACCTTCTCTGAGCCTCTGGTTCTATACCTTAATATTTCTTAACTTACTAGGGCACCTGGGTGGCTCAGTTGGTTAAGCATCTGCCTTGGGCTGAGGTCATGATCCTGGAGTTCTGGGACTGATTCCCGCATCGGGCTCTCTGCTCGGCGGGGAGTCTACTTCTCCCTCTGACACTCCCCCATCTTGTGCTTTCTCTCTCTCCCTCTCCCTCTCTAATAAATAAATAAACAAAATCTTAAAAAAAAAAATTTCTTAACTGACTGGATCAGAAAAATCTCCAGAGGTGCTAGATTTCAAATACAAATTATCAGGCTCCCGCCCAGATGCACTGTATTGGAATTTCCAGAGCTGGGCTGTGGCTGTGGGCATTTTAACACATTTTCAAGGTGGTTCTTACACCAGGCAAGTTGGGAAACACATCCTTCTCAGCACAATGTGAGTGATAATAGTACCTCCCTCATGGGCCGTTGGGGGCGTTAAATGAGATTACTGTGTACAGCATTCAGCACTATGTTGGCACATTGCAAGTCAGTAAATATCAGCTTTTATCACTGAAAATCATGACTGCCATTTATTTACTAAATACTTATTGTGCACCAACTATGTGCAGGGTCCAGATCAAGGGTTGGCAAACTATGGACCAGCACCTGTTTTTATATGATCTGTGAGCTAAGAATGGTTTTCACTTTTTTTTTTTGAATGGTTAAAAAAAAAACAAAAGAAAAATAATATTTCCTGACATGTGAACATTTTATGAGATTCAGATTTTGATGCCCATAAATAAAGTCTTATTGGAACACAGCCACACCCACTCCTTTACATACTGTCTATGGCTTCCATGCTCCATCGCGGAGTTGCATAGTTGCAACAAAGACCATGTGGCCCGCAGAGCTGAACGTATTTACTATCTGGCTCTTTACACTGAAAACTTAACCACTGCTCTAAGGCAAGGGTCTTCAATTAAAGTTCCTGTATTTTGGCCATATACAAAGATTTTTTTTTTTAAAAGATTTTATTTATTTATTTGAGAGAGAGAGAATGAGAGAGAGAACACATGAGAGGGGATAGGGTCAGAGGACAAAGCAGACTCCCTGCCGAGCAGGGAGCCCGATGCGGGACTCGATCCAGGGACTCCAGGATCATGACCTGAGCCGAAGGCAGTCGCTTAACCAACTGAGCCACCCAGGCGCCCTACAAAGATTTTTCAAGGGCATGATTAAAGAATCAGTTCTCAGATTTTCAATTTTTGTGAGTACCTTTTCCTAAAATTGATCATTTAAGAACACACCAGAAGGTGGGTCCCCTTGAATAATCTGCGCCGAATCAATACATGGAGCTATACAATCTCTGGGACACCAAAAGAAAAAAAAAAAGGACAAAATGTTGGAAATCATGGTATCAATGCTGAGAAAGCGTTCCCTGCCTGGGAGAGAAATCCCAGGCGGTTTTCGGTTCTTTGCTTTTAACAAAATTGACCCACTTAGTTATGATTGATCATTACGTGATTTTCTAGCATATAATTCAGAAAGAATTAAAATAATTGAGAAGCATCATTAAAACAATACAATTTCTCTTTCCATATCCTTATTTATATGAAAGACACTTCTCAGAGTTTATATCAATAAAAAAATAACTGAAAATTACCTGTATCTTATTCTAGCAGTTGGTAAAAAAAATTTGTTTGTAGAAAGGTAATATTCATCAAGGATATATAAGCTGATTAAAAAGTAGGCCTATCTATCTCATCAAGATATATATTGCCAGTAAAATTTTCCTTATATTTAATAATTATCAAGATGTATAATATATTTATGTTACTTATAGCATACCAACAAAAAAATGTGTTTCTTTTTTTTTGTTTTTATTATTATTATTTTATTTTATTTTGTTTTGTTTCCTTCTTTTTTAAAAAGTTTATTTATTTAACTAATCTCTATACCCGATGTGGGGCTCAAACTCATGACCCCGAGATCAAGAGTCACATGCTTCTCTGACTGAGCCAGCCAGGCGCCCCTAGAAAAAATGTTTAAAGCTTGGAGCTCTATGTACATTCTTGCAGCCACTATGGAAAACACTGCGGAGTTTCCTTAAAAAAAAACTGAAAACAGAACTACCACATGATCTAGCAATTCCACTTCTGGGTATTTACCCAAAGAAAATGAAAACACTAGTTCAAAAAGACATTGGCATCCCTGTGTTCACTACAGCATTATTTACAACAGCCAAAATATGGAAGCAACCTAAGTGTCCATCAATAGATGAATGGATAAAGATTTGGTATAATATATATGTAACGTATATATATTACTCCACCATAAAAAAATGAAATCTTGCTTTTTGTGTCATCATGGATGGACCTAGAGGGTATTATGCTAAATGAAATGAGTCAGAGAGGGAAAGGCAAATATCATATGATCACTTACATATGAAGTCTGAAAATTTCAGCAAAACAAATGAACAAACAAAATAGACTCATAAATACAGACAACAAACCGATGGTTGCCAGATGGAAGCGGCATGGGGGCTGGACAAACTAGGTGGAGGGGATTAAGAGGTACACCCTTCTGGTGTACCTTCTGGTTATAAAATAATTAAGACATGGGGATCTAATGTGCAGCACAGAGAATATAGTCAATAATATTGTAAAAACTTTGTATAGTGACAGATGGTAATTAAACTTATGGTGGTAACCGTTTTGTAATACATATACATAACGAATCACTATGTTGTACACCTGAAACTAATATAATATTCTATGTCAATTATACTCTAATTAGAAAAAAAAAGCTTGGAGTTTTTTAAGGAATAAAAAATGTAAATTTCAAATTACAGAATCATAATTTTTTGCTGAGAAGTAGGAGGAGATGAGCAACAAAAAATTTTCTGCATTAAAACATTCAAGCCCCACATTCTAGGCCCTCCCCCTATTCTGGAAGCTTCAGAGTCTGGTTCTCTCAATCTGGCTGAGGTGAGGTGAGTCCCCACCTATTTTCTAGCAACACTGACATTCTGTCTCAACTTGGCTGGTCACTGGATCTAAGGGATCTGAGAATTGGATGAGATTGTGTATTACACCTTTCATCTCCACTAGAACAGAATTTGAAGATTACTGAAGAGAAAAGCATCCTATGTCCAAAGGTATCATTCATCTGCCAGGACAAAAGAAATGCCAACCGAGGTGCCCATTCTAAGGGATATACTCAAGAACACAGTCTAACAGAATAAAGGTAAGATCAGAGTAAAGATGTGAAATAGGGAAGAGGAAGAATATATAAGAAACGATGGCAAACAATGACCATTGTCATCTTTGGCCAAATCTAAGTGGATGAAGGTAACACAGGAATTATGAGACCAACCACAGGACAAAACTTAGCAAAAGCTTGGAAATAAGCTCGTGAACCGTCTCAGCAAAATTTGGGATTTGGGGAAGGGGGTTGCAGGAAGAGATGAAGTCCAAAGGCCTCCTGTCATGGGGGAGGAGATTTTTAGTGGGAGGTTGGGGCAAGGTTAATATTTATATTCGAGACAACAATAGAGAAATGTAAATTTAAAAATAATTGGTAAAGCTTTGAAAGTAACTGTTAGCAGAATGGAGACATAGGCAGGAACTTTCAAGAGAAGAGGGAAAAGCTAGAAAGGAAAAGGGAGAAAAAAATCACAACGTTTAATAAACAGTAAATATTCAATAAGACAGAAGTGAACGTATGAAGTCTATGTGACTATGATAAATGCAAACAGTGTGAATTCTCCTATCAAAGACAAAGGGAAGCTGCTAAAAGAAAGATCTTAAATTACAGAGTAGGCGAAGGTAAGCCAGGCCCATGTAAATAAATATAAAATAGGGCTTAGAATATTATTGAGATAAAGTATAATTTAAGGTCAAAAGTTACTGAATGGAAAGAACAGGTGGAGACAAAAGGAAAAAAGGTAAAATAGATGAAGAACATATAACAACCACGAACTCTTATGCCTCAAACAACATAGGGCAAGGTATAATAAAATAAAACACCCCAGGGGCGCCTGGGTGGCTCAGTCAGTTAAGCGGCTGCCTTCGGCTCAGGTCATGATCCCAGGGTCCTGGGATCGAGCCCCACATCGGGCTCCCTGCTCAGTGGGGAGTCTGCTTCTCCCTCTCCCTCTGCCTGCCTCTCTGCCTACTTGTTCTCTCTCTCTGTGAAATAAATAAATAAAATCTTTAAAAAAAAATAAAACACCCTAGTAGTTATAAGAAAACCTTAGTTAAAAAAATAACCATGCTGAGAGGTTTACAAATACTTCTTTCAGTTTATCAAATAGACAAAAACAGAGAAGATTAGAACTGAATAATTAAGTCAATGTGCTTCTTTTTTTTTTTTTTTAAAAGATTTTATTTATTTATTTGGGAGAGAGAGAGTGCATGCACATGAGTGGTGTGGGGGGTAAGAGCAAAGGGAGAAAGAGAAACAGACTCCCTGCTGAGCAGGGAGCCTGATGGATGATGGATGATGCTAATGGCGGGCTCGCTCCCAGAACCCTGAGATCATGACCTAAGCTGAAGACAGACGCTTAACCGACTGAGCCACCCAGGTGCCCCTCTAATTTATTAGTTCTTTTTATGGCCATGCACGTTACCAGTTTTTGCTCTGATTGGCAGCTATCTATGAAATAAGCGCACTGAAAAAAAAATTAACATTCTAAATAAAATCTTTAAGGGCACCTGAGTGGCTCAGTCGGTTAAGCTCAGGTCATGATCCCAGGGTCCTGGGATGGAGCCCCACATTGGACTTCCCTGCTCAGTGGGAGTCTGTTTCTCCCTCTCCCTCTGCCCCTCCTCTGCTCGTTCTCTCTCTCTCAAATAAATAAAATCTTTTAAAAAAAACTAATAAATTACAAAAAGCATGTATTTTCACAGGTCACATCCTCAGGCCCGTGAATATCAGAAACTATAATCCCAAATACAGTTTCCCAAATTGTAACTACTTGAAAAATAAGAAACGTTCCTTTCTATAACCCTTGGATTCTGTCCCGACAACCCACCAAACCAAGCAACCCACCCTGAAACTGAAATAACAAAGCATCTAGAAACTTATAAAAGAAGGATACTTCATATAAAAATCTACAGGGCTATGGATATCACGAACATTTTTGAAAGACCCCCAAATAGGCATAAAAGAGGGACTGTGTGTCCTGTCTCTTCTCTGCTCTGGGTTATCCAATTCTCTGGACGTTCATGCCTTTCATTGTTTTTGAGATATTTTACAACCTTGTGAGGCACAGAAACATATAATAATGCAAACAACTCATCCACAGGAATGTGAACACACTTTATCTGGCAGAGGGCAGCGGATGTTGCCATAGAGACACTGAGCCATTCTGCATGTATGTGAATTCAGTGTAGCATTTCTTTTCTTTTTTTTTTTTTAAAGATTTTATTTATTTGACAGAGAGAGAGAGCGCACACAAGCAGGGGGAGTGGCAGGCAGAGGGAGAAGCAGGCTCCCACTGAGCAGGGAGCCTGACTGGGGACTTGATCCCAGAACTCCGGGATCATGACCTGAGCCGAAGGCAGCCACTCAACCGACTGAGCCACCCAGGCGCCTCAGTGTAGCATTTCTGATTACCTGTGTAACTTATACATGCACTGAATTCTCCTGTGAGCCCGTTGGAGCCTGTTGAAACCAATGCCCTCATTAATACTTTCAATACAGTTTATCCATTGATATTTTATATTTGTATGACAATCATGATTTTAACTTTAAAAAAAATGATCTTTTAACATAGGTGAGGTCACAATGGAAAATACATAGCTTTAAATGCTTTCATTATGAAAGGCTGAAAATAAGTGAACTTACAGGAAATTAGAATAACAAAACAAACGGAAAGAAAAGCAGGAAAAATAATTAATATAAAGAGAAAAGCCAAAATGAATAAAATGGAGGAGGGCAAAGAAAGTGACTAACAGTAAAAGCTTTCACACTAATATTTTTACGAAAAATAGATAAACTCTTTGGCAGACTAAGGAGAAGACTGAAAATACAAAAAAACAAAAGCAGAAACCCTCCCCTCCTCCGAAACCAATAGCAATAGGAAAGGTGACAAACTCCCCAAGATGCCAAAGATTTAAAATTCATTTTAAGAGGATGGTAAATGGAATGTGAAATCCAGAGCAAAGTGAATAATTTTTTATTCTGCAAAATATAAATGATCAAAACTGAGCCACCCAGGCTGTAAAACCCAGACTTGTCACTGTGGAAAAAGCAGGGAAGTTTCATTAAGGATGTGCCACGAGAAAGGGCAGCAGCCTACGTCATAAGCGGATCACTCCCGAATAGCAAAGCTATTGCTAAATTGCTGAAAAGAAGGAGAGAGGCCCAAATCAGACAGACCACAAAAAAGAATCCCAGAGATCAACTACACTTATGGATAGAGTTGGACAACTTTTAAGCGAAATGTCATAATTGCAACCCAAGCAATGTGTTTGTTAGAAGAATAAGCCAACATGACCCAGGGTTTGTTCAGGAATACCAGGCTATACGAATTCACTACATCAACAGACTTAAGTGCAAAACCCAAGGAGTTATGTCAAAAAACGCTGAAAAGATATTTGCTAAAATTCAGCAACCTACCCTGATACAAACTCTAAGTGAAAATTGCAGTAGAAGAAAATGACCCAAGTACTAGAAAAACCACCCCTCAGAGGAACAGTGTATATTATGTGAACCAGGAAAATTCTGAAGCCATTCACATTAAAATTGGAGACACAAAAGGATGTCAGCTGTATCAGCTTTGTTTGGAGGCTGAGGCTAATTACAGTGGGGCAAGGAAACAAAGTAGTATAAATATTACAAGATAAAACCACCTGGAGGGGCGCCTGGGTGGCTCAATTGGTTGGGCGACTGCCTTCGGCTCA
The DNA here is from genome assembly GCF_002201575.2 of Neomonachus schauinslandi. Lineage (NCBI taxonomy): Eukaryota > Metazoa > Chordata > Mammalia > Carnivora > Phocidae > Neomonachus > Neomonachus schauinslandi. Next base: position 128,630,251 of record NC_058412.1, read on the forward strand.
GGTCATGATCCTGGAGTCCCGGGATCGAGTCCCACATCGGGCTCCCTGCTCGGCAGGGAGTCTGCTTCTCCCTCTGACCCTCCTCCCTCTCATGCTCTCTGTCTCTCATTCTCTCTCGCAAATAAATAAAATCTTAAAAAAAAAACAAAAACAAAAAAAACCCACCCACCTGGAAATGAGATGACTGTATCATAACCATTATAAGTTATATTTATCAGAGACCAAGAGTTTCTTTTTTTTTTTTTTAAAGATTTTATTTACTTATTTGACAGAGAGACCAGCGAGAGAGGGAACACAAGCAGGGGGAGGGGGAGAGGGAGAAGCAGGCTCTCCGCAGAGCAGGGAGCCCGATGCGGGGCTCTATCCCAGGACCCTGGGATCATGACCTGAGCCGAAGGCAGATGCTTAACGACTGAGCCACCCAGGTGCCCCAGAGACCAAGAGTTTCTAATAAATACTTACTGTCAATTAATAAGAATTGTTTTAAAAGATTTTGTTTTTAAATAATCGTTCCACCTGACATGGGGCTCGAACTTAAAACCGCAAGATCAAGAGTCTCACGCTCTACCGACTGAGCCAGCCAGGTGCCCCAATTAATAAGAATTTTTGCTAAGGGAGCTCAATATAGACAAATATACCAAATGTAGCTATTCTTTATATGTTTGCAACAAACAATTATTTTAACAAGGAAAAATCCTATTTATTTATTTATTTATTTTTTAAAGATTTATTTATTTGACAGAGAGACATAGCGAGAAAGGGAACACAAGCAGGAGGGTGGGAAAGGGAGAAGCAGGCTTCCTGCGGAGCAGGGAGCCCGATGCGGGGCTCGATCCCAGGACCCTGGGACCACGACCTGAGCCGGAGGCAGACGCTTAACGACTGAGCCACCCAGGTGCCCCCCTATTTATAATTATAATAAAATTATACAATAATAAGGAAATATAGGCCTCATATCATAAGAACAGATTGTGTATGAAGAAAACCATATGAATAATGGTTAACCCAGGAGCTGAATAAAGGTTTTTGCGTGTAAGATTTAACATATTTTAATAAGTCATTCTTTGTATAAGTTCAATATCACATGGATCCATTTCTAATAAAAATTCTCAAAAGGATTTTTTTTGGGGGGGGGGCTTGAGAAGTACTGGATAAAATGATAGTTCATTTGGAAGAATGAATATCTAGGAATTGCTAAGAAAATTTTGGAAAAGAATAGCTAGAGGGAGGCTTTGTGATCCTAAAAGACAGTAAGGCTCACCTTAATGCTACTATAATAAAATGTGTGTTGCTGGCAAACCAGAGAAGATATAAAGATCAGTGAGACAAAGCAGAGCTTCCAGAAACAGATCCAAGTGTATTTGAGAACTTCCATTTACAGGTGAAATTAGGATTTCAGTAGCAAGGAAAATAATATTGTATTTAACAAATGGTCCTGGCATATGTGGGCTGCCAAATTTCCATGTCAAATGTGTATAAATAGGAATTTTTGCTGCGGTAAGTTGCTAACTAAAAACAAACAACAAATATATTAAAGGAAAAAAAAAAAACACCCTTTTCTCATCTCAGGGGAAGAGATGACAGTCCTAGAAAAAACAGAAGCCCCAAGTGAAGCAATAGAAGGCTGACTATAGGAAAAGAGAGTTCTTTTTGTGAGGTGTCAGAAGACAAAGGACAGGAGGGGAGAAAATGTGACGGACATGGGGTTCGTGTCCCCAGTGCCCAACAACTCAAGGAGAAACATGAGGGAGAATGTGTTTTAGGTTCACAGACAAGGAAATGGCCAATGATCAACAAGTCTATATAGAGATGTCACAGAAATGCAGATCAAAACACCAGCTGGGGAAATGCACAGAGCCCAGATGGCTCATTTCACTTATCAGACTGACAAAACTTTGAAAGATTGCTAATAGCCAGGACTGGTGATCATTGGGGCCTGCACCACGGATGAGGCTACCATTTCGAAAAAAGTAATCTGAATCTATATGCAAGTACAAACTACAGACACTCGTTGTAACTCCAAAAGCACAATCGAATGTGAGCAATTGTGCAGGAGGTTGATTGCTACTGTTTTTAATGGCAAATAAAAACAAAACAACCTGAATATCCATGAGTAGGGAGATGGCTGAATAACGCATGGTATGTTCACACTACCTTTTGCTTAAAAAAAACAGTAGAGATCGCCGTATTCACCTGTAATCCTGTTCATACATAGTAATAGTAAGAGCAAATGCAGAGAAATATACATAGTATGATACAATTACTAGAAAAATAGGAAAAAACCTTTTCTACATTATTGTTTTGAGTCTGTGTATGTCAGTATGAACAGAGAAAACTTAGCATTACTAACCCTAGATAGGAGGAGAATAGGAAGGGCGCTGGAGATGATTGGCTTGGTTTTTGTACAATTCTGTATGTAGTTTATTACAAGGAACAAGTTTTGCTGTTGTGGTTTGTTAAAAAAAATCCAATTATGCATGTGTGTGTGTGTGTGTGTGTGTGTATGCATGTGTAGGTGTGTATGGGGGCAGCAGATAGCTGGAGATATAAATATATAAAAGGAAATATATAAACAGAAAACAGTATGCTTGATTCAAACCCAACTCTATAACTAGAATGGAAACCATACATACATAAACATAGAAACAAAGGAAGTCCATCAAAAAAGGAAGTCCATCAAAATGGTCACAGTTTTTATGTCTGGGTAGAAGATTACCAGTAACTTTGATTTTAATTTTTTAAAATTTTTATTTTTTAAAAGATTTTATTTATTTATTTAGAGTGTGCACGAGCAGGAGGTGGGGGGCAAAGGGCGGGGGGGGGGGGAGAGAGAATCTCAAGCAGACTCGACGCTGAGTGCAGAGCCCGAGGTTGGCTTGATGGCATGACCCCAAGATCCTGACCTGAGCAGAAACCAAGAGTCAGATGCTTAACTAAGCACCCAAGTGCCCCAATGTTAATTTTTAAAAATAATATCATGTGTTTTGTATCTTTTCTACCTTGAATGCACATTACATTTCTAATCAGGGAAAAAAATCCTTTAAAAGTTGAAGAAAGGGGCATTCTGGGAAAGAAAGATGTGGAAAACAGGTTCATGACAATAGAAATTTGCCAGCTAAAACTGAATAGCTAAATAGTTTCTTAAAGAGCTGTAGGCGGGACACCTGGGTGGCGCAGTCAGTTAGCATCTGACTTGATTTAGGCTCAGGTCATGATCTCAGGGTCCTGAAATAGAGCCTGGTGTCAGGCTCTGTGCTGGTGGTGGAGCCTGCTTAAGATTCTCTCTCTCCCTCACCCTCTGCCCCTCCATGCCTCCCCTCCCCCACCTAGTGCTCTCCCTCTTAGTTAAAAAAAAAAAAAAAAGGCTGTAAGCAATAATTCTAAAGCAGTGAAATTATTAAAATATTAACATAGTACGCTGCAAGCTTTTTCATTTTCTTGCCAAACCACAGTTAATGACTCATTACCACCATTGCTTATATGAAAATAAATTGCCCCCCCCCACCCCGCGAATTCTCAGAATTGTGTTCAGATATTAAGGATCAAAGAAAGGAAGGAGACAACTCAAACTTTACAGCTATTTCCTAAGAGAAGTTGATTTTCCTATTCCAACAGGCAAACCCCGAAGGTTTCCGCATCACTATTTTGTGTATTTCCTTAGTTTGTTGTTACCAAAGAAAAGGGGGGGGGTGGGTAATATTTTTATGTAAAAGTGAGCTGATCTGCATGAAAATTTTAGTAAGTTTGTGTGCTAGGAAAATGAAAGTGATGAGGGCTCTGGTAAAAATGTAAGGGTTCTCCGGGTTCCTGGGTGGTTCAATCAGTTAAGCGACTGCCTTTGGCTCAGGTCATGATCCTAGGGTCCTGGGATCAAGCCCCGCACTGGTGCTCCTGGCTCATTGGGAGAGTCTGCTTTTCCCTCTCCCCCTGCCCGCCGCTCCCTCTGCTTGTGCTCTCTCCTCCTGTGTCAAATAAATAAAACCTTTTAAAAAATGTAAGGGTTCTCGTAACATTTTAAATATGCTTTCCTCACCAATCCTTGCCGACACTCTGTGAGAGCATGTTTCAGTCATCCAATATGTGTTAAGAACCCATGATGAGTTGAAGATCGCGCTAGAGGCTGGAAATTACGGCTTTGGTTACAAGCATGGGTAATTCTAGCTTGCTCTCTGGCGCCACCTACTGATAAAACAGCATTTTAATTCTAAAACAGTAACATTTGAATTTCCCTTTCCTCAGTAGAGCCTACCCTTCTGAAAAATGTAGGTGCTTTTCCAATACCACTCGTCTGGTCCCCGAGATTGCACAATACTGATATTTCAAACAATGGTATCCTAGAAAGCCATTCTAAATGTTAGTAGGAACTCACATCATATTTGCATCTAAACAGAAATGTCAGGTTTGTCAATCTCGTTCCAAAATGGAAATGGTATCATTGGGTCATTTTAGGCATCAGTAATACTTAAGTTGACTGTGAAGGTTGTAAGACATCTGTATAATATTGATCGGAGGACTAAAAACCTTTGCTTCTTCAAATTCTCTTTAGTTATAGGATAATTCACACCCCATTATGCCCCAGTCATACTGTGACTTTAAAGAATCATTAACATTCAGTATATTTTACTCACGTATCAATTTATTAGGAAACCATTTCTTTTTTCTCATTAGCACTAAACATTTTTTTTGGGGGGGGGGGTCAAGTATCCATGTAACATTATATAGAAAATGGTCCTCATGCCAATAGATTTGTATCCATGTACTAAAACAGTAATAGCCCAGACCTGGAAGGGGGGTATTTCAGAATGGTGACTTCAGAGAGGTTGGGAAGTCTCCCATCTCCCACACAAATTTAATAAGATTGGAAAAAACCCTTCTCAGAATTGGGAAATCAAGCCGGACAAAACAAATGTATTCACTACTCACTGCATTGAATTCCAAGCCCTAATTGGAATCATCTTGGCAACATTCTACAACAGTTAGAACACGGCGATTCCGAGGTGGTCACAAGCATTAAAAAATTATAGTAAGCAGTATAAAATTACGATTTATTACGAGGGGAGGGGTTTCACATCAATCCTTAAAAACATTAAGAGCAAACCTCTTACAGAATTCTTTTTAGGACTTCCTGTTTTTGTCACTCCTTTTCCCCCCCTTTCTTTTGGTTTTTAGGTACTAATCTGGTATGGAATCCGCGGGACAGAGCAAGGCTGGGTGGGCTCCCCCTTGAATGATGGAGTAAGTCTGTTTGGGCAGTTCTTGTTGGGAGGAGGAGGAGAATATAGGCGGGGCCGTGGTGTCCATGGCGATGTTCTGACCTCCATCGCTCACCACTGTCACTTCAGCTGTCCCCTCCTGAATCAAAGCATTAAGGCCTTCAAAGTCCGTGCATGTAATACCCGAACTGGTGATGAAAGTCTGGTTGCCGGAGCCTTCCTGGGGGCTGCCGGGCGTCGTGGGGATGAGAGTCTGGTGCAGAGTGGCCCCATCGGCCTGGTCGTGAGTGGTCAGCAGGACAGCGGGCTGGGTCATCGTGCCCGCCTCGCTCGGACACCCTGAGGGCTGAGGGGGGGCGATCAGATTGACCTGGCGCAAAATCTGCAGCCGGCTGTTCGCGGGGAGTTCCTCCGGGTTCTGCGCCACCAAGGCGGGGGGTACGATGTTCACCGCGGCGGCCGCCGCCTGGATGATGGTGTTGGCCTGTGGCACTTGATGCCCAACGATGATTTTGACTCGCCCCTCGCTGAACTGGGGCACTTGGCTGGGCTGGAGGGGCACCTGCAGGTGGCCCACAGTGAGGGGCGGGGCCGGCTGCTTGCTGGGGTCTATCTGGAACTGCAGGACCGTCACATCCGAGTTCTTATTCTCACTGTACTCACTGTGCTGCCTTTTGTGGCTGCGGAGCGAGTCCTCGCGCATGAACGAGGCGTCGCATGTATCACAGTGGAAAGTCTTCTTGGCGTCCAGCTTGGCCACCTGCCGGCTGCTCTGTCGGCCCGCGTCTTTCCTCTCCAAGGCCTCGGTCTTCACCATGTCCCCGTGGAACTTCTTCATGTGCTTGCTTAGGTTGCTGGGCTGCTTGGTGTCGAAGCTGCAGTAATGACACTTGAAGGGGCGGTCGGTGCAGTGGATGCGCTCGTGGATGCGCAGCGCCGCCTTGCTGGAGCACGAGTAGCTGCACTCGGAGCACTTCTCCGGGTGCTCCGACTGGTGCACCCGGCTGTGCTTACGGAGGGTGGCTTTGCTGTCACCCAGGAAGTCGCAATGCGGACACTTGAAGTTATTCCCGCTGTGCTTGATGCGGATGTGCGACTTGAGGTTGCCCTTCATGGTGCAGCGGACATTGCAGAACTCACACTTGAAAGGCTTCTCCCCCGAGTGCACGCGCATGTGCCTTTTCAAGTCCGAGCTGATTTTGAACTTGGCGCTACAGAGCCAGCACTGGAAGGGGGCGTCCCCTGTCAACACAAGGTGAGTTTCGATAAGAACAGGCAGGCAACAACCACAGCGGATCCCCCCGAAGCACACACCAGAAAATCGCTTATACCAAGGCAGGCGGATGGAGACCTTCCTACTGCAGCTGCTAGCAGCCCCTGGGGGGGGGGGGGGGGGGGGGAAAAGGGGGGGGGGGGGGGTTTTTTTCCTTACCCCTAAACCACCAGCACCATTAAAAAAAAAACCCACAAGAAAAACGGGAGACTGAAAAGAGCTATTCAATTGTCCCAAATAAAATGGAATTTGTGAATATACTTATGTTCTTTAAAACGATCAAGCTATGGTTCATTTTGCTCATGTGCCCACTCTGCTAGTTAATGGTTCACAGTTGTGTAAATTTTGCATAATCCGTTGATTTTGATTGAGTTACATGTCGTAACAGATTCGAGGACACATTTGGAATCAGTCAGCTCCATGCTCACTCATCAGAATAGTCTTTATAAAGCGCTTGAAATGCCCAGCTTACGCTTCATGCAGATTTTTATTAATAAAGACGTGTTTATTGCGCAAAATTTATTTATCCCACATTGCCAGCTGCGTTCTTTACTCGTGAAGTTACGAAATCCAGCTGCTTGGTTTGTTTGTTTTTTTTTTAAATTCATGGTCGCTGAAAGATGAGCAGGGAAAGTGAAATTGCAAACATCTGAATGCACATGGTACTCCAAATTTGTTTCCTCAATGAATGGCAAGTCCGAATTATCTAAGGTACAGATAGTTCAAGCAAATTGGTGACCCCGCCCATTTCAATATTGTTGAAGCAAGCCAAGTAGCAGCTAACATTCTTCGGTTGCTTCCAAGATGGCAGGCACTCTGCTGAGCACTCCACAAGAATGGTCTCATTTGATGCTCCCAACATTCCCACGACGTGGGTACTATTATATTATTCTTAACACTACTGTACAAATGAGGCCTAGATAGACTGCAATAACTTGTTCACGGTCCCCCAGTAGTACGTAGCAGGGCTTGGATTCCAACCCAGGCTGGCTCCAAAGCTGGTATTCTTAGATGCTGGGTAATTATCTGTGCATGGGGCTCGAACTCACGACCCCAAGATCAAGAGTTGTATGCTCCACCAACTGAGCCAGCCAGGTGCCCCTATGTGTGCTTTATTAATGCATTAAATAAGAAGATCTAGTGGCGGATCTGTAACTATAATTTCTAAATAGAAAACAGCATAAATGATATATTGATCGATCTCCAGGGACTGTTATGAAAAGATTTGTGATTTCCACTGGCAGCAATATGCACTATTCTCAGATCAGTTGCCAATTTTCAAATGGAAGGACACGCCTAATTTCAATACAGTTTGGTTAGTGAAAATGAAGATGTAATTTTTTTCCCCATCCAAATTCATGGACCATCTAAAGTCTATTCATGGATCTCTGAGTGGAGGTATCTGTGGATCCAGAAGGAAGAATCCCTGCTCCAGAATTTTCTACTAGGTTTTCCTGTTACATCCCTCCCCAAATTAGTTACAGTCTTTTTGCCTTTTTTTTTTTTTTTAAGCTGTCAGCAGAGGTGAAACCCAGAAATACCAGATAACCAAATCTCACAGCTGAGTTGCAGAGTTAACAACATTTTTTGATATGAAAGCAAAGGTTTCCAATCCCTTTGTCATCTTTTTTTTTTTTTTATACCACAGATTTCTCAACTGAGGCGTAATGGTCAGTCATGGTTCCATGGGGCCATGAGCTCTCCAAAGCTAATGACTACGTTTGTTCTTGCCCCCCACGTGATCCTCACAGTGTCTAGTACCTCACGGGGACTTTATGAATGTTGTTGAATGAATAAGCAACTGATATATGTAAGCTGACAGATCTTTCTTGAGTTTAGCTTGCTATGAAAACCACTGATGATGAATGAAGTCAGTCCTAGCGATGAAAGGATACAAACAAAATCCTATTAATTTTACAATTTGTAAAATTTTCTAAGTGCCACGGATTTATAAAAGGGAAATGAACAGTCCATGGAGACACTGCATAAACAGCATACATTTAAAGTTTTAGAAAATTCACCTTTCCTAGACCAAATTGAAGATGCTACTGTCAATGGTAAGTTTATCCTTCTAAGTCAAAATGATTCAGAACCACTTTCGTAAACGAGTCCTTCAGGTCCTCTAACATAGGTGTGGGAGATTTCTGAAGAAACTCAGTTGGCCATTGGTTATGCCTATGTCTGGAACTTGCTTTAGTAGACCACAAAAACGTTCCCAAATCTCACCACCTCTCCTCCCTTCCCGTAGCCATGGCCTCTGCCACGCGTGCCATTATGCATGGTCTCCAGACAGAGGCAGGATGACCTGCCATGTCCCTCAACAATCATGTGGCTAGATTTGGCTGATGGTATCTTCAGTAGACTTGATATGAGTAATGGCTTGAAATGGGCTTGTACACTGGGGTTTGCTTGCTTGCACCTCTGTCAGCCATCGCCATGAGATGATCAAGGCTGGCTTGGCGTGCTGGTCCCAGGAGGAGGGTGACAGAAATGTGGAGAAGCGCTGGATTCCCGCCGCCAAGACCAGTGGACAGAGAGCTCACAGCCAGCAGATTCTCAGACATGTGAGTCCAGCCAAGATCAGAACTGCCGAAGTGACCCCCAGCTGATCCCCAGCATGCCACCAGAAAAGGTACATCGTTGTGTCCAATGAGGTTTTGTGGGAGTATTTGTTACACTGCATTTAGTGTGACAACGGATAACTAATACAGAGATTGATATTTAGAAACAAGAGTGCTGCCATACCAGAAAATTAGAATATGTAGCATTGGCTTTGGGGACCGGACGGCAAGAAAAGACTGGAGAAGTGGCAGGGCACACTATTTAATGGCAAACATTTGGTCCCATTGTCACCTGCAGTAAGTGAGAAGATAGAGAATATAATATACCTGTTGAATTTGGGACTTGAGCAAAGAGATTAATTCTGGGCAGAACAGTGAAAGTGCCTTACGGGCTGCATATGATGAGGTCCTATAAGGAAGAGACAAACTCACACAAGAACTGGCCATTTTCTAAATGGAATTTCGAGAGAATAGAGCAAACCGAAGATGTGCTGAGTTAGATAACATTTCTCACCTCCAACCAGCAAAGGGTTTCCAAAGTAAGACAGAAGCCGGGGGACAAAGGTCATACCCAGGGATGTGATCTCAGGGGGAGGACCGAATGAGAAATGAGGGGTGTGAATGTAGGGTTCTTCGTTAAAATCTCCGAAAGAATTAAGTTGGCGCCACGTAGGTTCTCCAGCTGGACAAGGATTCCTAGGGACGTCAAGGGATTCAGCCACAGAAGGTTATATGCCAAAAGTGCCTACAATGGGGTTCAGAGGAAAGGAGAGTCTCTGAAAGAATTGTGGGTGTGGCTTTCGGCACACAGACTCACAAAATTTTGCACACGGCTCTACCAGCAAACCTGTCATCCCCCTCGACTAAAAAGAGCCCTACTTTTGGTAGGCGGGAAGCAGGCTGAGAAAATTTCACAAAAGTACCTTTTCCACTACTTTTTGGAAGGGGCTCAGGCAGCTGATGGGAAGGATGCTGCAGTGGGCAGAGTCAGGAGCCAGGAAGCTGAGCCGAGGCCTAATCAGGGAACATTCTCTGTCCCCAGAGTGAGGGGACCTGGGGACATGTGCCCAGAGGGATTCTGGAAACCCGTGGAGCTATGAATGCCAAGTGCCTCCCATTCTTCTCTTTTCGAACAGCAGGGTAACTGGAAATGCCCTGGTTCCATGTCACCGCTGTACATTGGGAATGTAGGAACAGACGACTTGTCTTTTTACTTCAAAGGAACTCTAGGTCAAGAGAAGCCATATCCAGACCCAGGGGAGATCATGGGATCCTGGGTGTTTGAGCCTGATCCTGTGATGGGGTGTGACTTATGTGGGTCTTAGGAAGGCATTATTAAATCCACATGTCAGAGTTGTGTGTGACAGCGTGGTGGACTGTGGTGGTTTGCAAAAATGGTCCCAATTCTTCACCCTTCCTCCTATCTCTGGCCTTTGCCCTGTAACCTCGTGGTGACCTCCCAGCGTGGGTGAGGCCAGCCCCATCCCTGACGTCAGGCCCCACCACATAGCCTGCTTCAACCAATGGGATGCAAGCAGAGGCCTGAAATGGGCTTACCCACTGGGATGTGCTTGCTTGTACTCCTGCCACTGTCATGAGAAGGACAAGCCTGGGGTAGCCCACTGTTCCAAAAGGAGGATGAGAGGCACGTGGAGCAGAGCCGGACCAGCCCCAGCTAAGGCAAGTGGACAGCCAGCTAACCCCCAGGCAGCCGATCCCCAGCCAAGGTCAGGGGACACCCAGCCTTTCACCGCCACAGGTGATTGAGCCTAGTCAAGATCAACAGAGCGTCTAGCCAACTGGCTAGACATGAAGTATGTGAGCAGTAATTGATTATAATCTGCCACTGAGCTTTTGTAGGGCTTATTACACAGCATCACTGCATCCATAGCTAACTGATACACTTGCCAAAAGGAAACGTCCATGCTTTGTTAAGTGACCTACCCTGCCGAGTTTTTCCATGAAGCTATCCCATGCTGACCTAATCTGAGTATACTTCAAAAATGACTGGAATGCAGAAACTATGCAGACATTTATTAAAAACGCATTGTTTATAGTTATCTCTCGATTTCATTTAGCTCACCTCCTCATTCAATACTTTACTAGTGACTAAGTTATAAAGTTGCCTAAAGATAGAGATGAGGTTATAAGTGCCGTGTTTTTTTTTTCCCTCATCGACCGAGAAAGGCTCTTCTGGGTGGACGCAAAGCGAACCTGCACACCGTGCAGTGAGCAGACGTCCCCCGTTCGTCTACTTGGGTTGTGACTCAGTGCTTTAAGGTGCTTTTCAGTAGCTGGTGGTGAGGAGCCCAGCACGAGGGCAGCAGGAGGGACCTACCTGTGTGGGACCGCAGGTGGACGGTGAGCTGGCTCGAGTTGCGGCTGGCGTAGGGGCAGATCTGGCATTTGAAGGGCCGCTCGTCCGAGTGGATCCGCAGGTGCTTGTTAAGGCTGCTGCTGTCAGCCGCGGCGTAGTCACACGTCTTACACTTATACGGCTTCACCCCCGTGTGGCAGCGCATGTGTGTCTTCAGCTTATCCTTCCGGCTGAAGCACTTGCCACAGACCTCACACTTGTGGGGCTTGTCTCCTTCAAACACACACACAGATGGCATCAGAAAACAACCCTGAAGGAGAAAGAGGCTTACTCCCCACCCCCCCTCCACCTTGCCTTATGATAAGAGGAATACGCGGTCACCCAAGAATATGCAGGAAACCCCAAAAGCTAGATAGAAAAATCTGCCAAGACCTGAGCTCTTGGGAGAGGGAGGGAGTTTCTTCTATTTTGCCTCTTGCCATTTTCTAGTTTTTCCTACATCGAATGGGAATTCCTTATTAATTAAAAATAGAAGGTGACTCAAATGTCTCAAGGAGAGCTAAGGAAAATAAGGAACTGTTCATTGTCTCCTTCCATTCTCTCCTTTTCCCGTTTTTTTTCCCCCACAGACACACCCTAAAGCTCAGAGGCTCTAAGTTTTCGGAGAGCTCCGGGCTGAGCAGCTCAAGGCTTCCTTCCCCAGCCTGGCCTGCAGCCAGGAGTCATCCTGCGACGGCGCGGTCCCCGCCAATGCAATGGCAGAGAGGGTCAGTGTGTCCCTTTTGCAAAGTGATGTTGCTTGCCTTTTACTTTCCTCTTTCCGCCCTTCCTGCCAGCCGTCTCCAAGACAAGGGGTGTCCGAACTGGCAGGTGAGGGTGGCTTGCCTGCAGATGGAGGAGCCCTTACCATGATGTGCTTCAATGACACAGAAGGAACTTAAGTCCCTGGCTGATCTCATAGGACAGAGCTGCCTACCTGCTCTAGACCACCTGCTTAGCTCCGGACAGTTATGTGAGAGACACATAAACCCCTACCGCGTGTGAGCTGGGGTGGGGGGTCTCTTTGTCACAGCAGTTTCATCTATACTCACTCATGTACTTACTGCCCCCGAATGACTGCTGATTTTTTGATGGATAGCTCTCCAATTATTTGTGCGGGTGTGTGTGTATTTTTGGTACAAAAAAACTTCTTGGCTAACATCAATTTAAATACTTTCTGAAAGGCACGGTGCCTCTCAATGATTCTCCTTAATCCTCTCAACAACTGGGATTAGAACCCATGACTGTCTTGCTTTCTGAGCCCAAATGCAACAATGCCTCCCCATTGACTACTTTCTTGCACATAAAATAACTCCAATCGTCTTGTCACATCATTAAATCTCTACAGCATGGTTTTTAAAGCTGAAGTATTTCACTGGATAAATAATTGAACCAGTTCCCTACTGGGCCACCAAAAAGAATGAAGCAGACATGTACTACTGATGTGGAAAGATGACCAATATTAAGTGGAAAACAGCAATTTGCAGTGACAATATATATAATATTAATTTAGTAAGAGATGGAAAAAGTAGATTTCTGTGTGTTTTTAGGCCCAGGATAGGTATGCTAAAATTTCAGAATGAGACACTATTAAGACTGGTGATTTTGGGCTTATATTGAATAAGGAAGGGGGCTCTGAATCAGGATTTCCCCTTTTTACTTTATATATTAAATATGTCTTTTGGCTAAATCCTGAACAGCCAGGTGCTAAAATCAATTGTCAGCCAAAGCTGATCACTACCGTTGTAGAGCAAACGTCTGGGATTTAAGAATACACCTAAAAGTGTATGAAAGATTATGATTTTATTAATAAAAAATGTTAGTCAAATTTAAAAATCCACGAACAGGAATTTCTCCTGACTGTCAGCGGCTGATTAGCTCCTGTGGTCGCCGGGCTGTGTATCTGCCCCCCTGGGCAGCCGCCGGATGCTGGGGAAGAAGGATGGTTTCCGGCTAGCTCTGCGGGTGAAGAGCCCCCTAGGGCTCCTCCTGGCCATGGCCTCCTCTCCGAAAGTAACTAAGGTGAGGACACCTTGTCAACTCTCCGCCTTGATATTATTGGAGTTGCTGCAGTCACAGAGAAACCACCCTACGACCCTAAGCTGGGCTACCTGTGTGTATAAGGTGCTTCCTGAAGATCTGCAGAAACGGACTTAAGGTCACTGCTTCACTTATGTGTTTAGATTGTTTTCTTAATCCTCGTGAATAATGACAGCACTTTACTCTGGCAAGGATGAATATGCTGTGCTTGACTCGACTGACGGGATTCATGTTGAACCCACAGGGAGAGATTCATTGTTACGTCGAGAATGCTTACCAATACTTGAAACTTAATATTCTGATAACTGGAATAAATCCAAATGACGTGACACAGTGAGGTTGGTTAGAACAGGACGGTGACCCCAGTACGGCAAGGCAATCACTAGCCATGGCCGACAAATGTCAGAAATCACTGCTGGAGATTTCATCTTCCAAAGGTGGAGGCAGACTTTGGGCAATGAGTGACGCCCCCGCCAAATGTCAGTGGACCCCGACCTTATACACATTTATACACTCCGCAGTCACTCTCTCTCATTTGAATTATGAGTACCTAATACTTTGTTAAAAATAATCTAAATGTAGTTCCTTCTCCATTCAGAAAATCTGGGAGACATAAAAATAATATATTAAAGAAAATTAAAATCACCAGAAATAAGTACATTTTTCTTTTCCATGCATCAATCTTTCCTCTCCTTTTACTTTTTTTTTTTTTTAAGTAATCTCTACACCCCACCTGGGGCTTGAACCTATAACCCCAAGATCAAGAGTCACACGCTCCACCACCTGAGCCACCCAGGTGCCTCATCAATCTTTCCCTCTCCTTTTATTATTTATTTATTTATTTATTTTTAAAGACTTTATTTATTTGAGAGAGAGAGAGAGAGCAGGAGCAGGGGGGAAGGGCAGAGGGAGAGGGAGAAGCAGACTCCCCAGTGAGCAGGGAGCCCGACGTGGGGCTCGTTCCCAGGACCCTGAGATCATGACCTGAGCTGAAGGCCGACGCTTAACTGAGCCACCCAAGCGCCCCTTTCCCTCTCCTTTAAAAAAAATATTTACTAAATTTCACCTTCAAAATGGCAAAAATAACACACACACACTCTGTATCCAGTGATACAGTAGAGATACATAAAAAAAATTTACTATTCTTCACCTTTATTCCTTTCTTTATCAATCATTACAAATATACACATTTATAGGACCATCGCTTCAAAATAAGAATATGTACATTTAAATTTTAATTAATTCTGGCAGATTAATTGTCAAAATGGTTGCAGCCGTTCACACTTCCACTAGCTAAATTTGCTCATATCTGCTCCAGCACTGGATTTTATTGCTTTACACAGTTTCTGCCAAAATCATGTACAGATACAGCATCTTATTTTTACTGAATTTGTGTTTGTGACAACCAGCGAGATTCCATGTCCTATCACATGTCTGACCTGTCCGGATCCCTGGCTCCTAGCACAGAGCACATGCTCCGGGCTTATATGCCACAGAAATGTCACTTACCAGTGTGAATTTTTAAATGACGCTCCATGTCCTTCATGCCATAGGCAGTCTTGAATTGGCAACCTTAAAAAGGCAAGAAAAGATCAATTACAAAGGGAAACACAGTAACCTAAGGGTGGAGAAACCTGGCAGAAACTTCCTTAACCAAGTGATGAGCGTAAAGCCTGCAGTAAGCAGGACAGACGGGTATCACGTGCCTCCTGATACGATGCACCAAGAAGGACATACATCACGTCTGTGCTTCCTGCCCAAACTGCAGAGCCTAAATGTCATCGTGAGGAAACATGAGACAAATCCAAACTGAGGAACATTTTACAAAATAACTGGCCTGTACTTTGCAAAAATGTCTAGGTCATGAAAGACAAAAATTTAGGATTCAAGGAAACTAAAGAGACGGGAAAAGTCAAAGCAATGTGTGATCATGAATTGGATCCCAAACCAGGGGAAAATGTTTTTCTTTTGCTATTGAGAACATGAGTGAGAAGTTAATAAAATCTTAATAAGGTCAGTGGTTTGATAATAGTGTGTATAAATGCTAATTTCCTTTTTTTTTTTTTTTAAGTAAACTCTCTGCCCAACGTGGGGCTCGAACTCACGACCCCGAGACTGAGTCCCATGCTCCTCCAAATGAGCCAGCCAGGCGCCCCTAAATGTTAATTTCCTGATTTTGATGATTGTGCTGTGGTTTATAAAAGAACTTCCTTGGTTCTAGGAAATATACATTGAGGTATTTAGGGGTAAAGGGACATCGGGTCTGCAACTTACTCCAAAATGGCTTTGGGGGAAGAGTATGTATATATAGAAAGAATGATAAAGCAAATACAGTATGTTAACATTTGGGAAATCCAGAAGAAGGGCATACATAAATTTTTGTGCTCTTTTTGCAGCTTTTCTGTGAGTCTGAATTTATTTCCAAATCAAAAGTTATTACTATTTTTTAAAGGAAACAACAATCTTTCTGGATGTCTTCCTAAGCCATAGCACAGAAAGAAAAATTCACAGTAACCTGGATCCTCATGAATCCCATTTCAAAGGCCCGTGTCTGTAAAAGTCTTACAGTCCACGTGCACGGTGACCAGGGACAGCGAGAGATAGATCATATGTGATGATGTAAATGCTGGGGGGGGGGGGGGGGGGGGGGGCTCTGATTTTTAAGCCAGGCAGTTTAGAACACGTCTATATCCAGTTGTCAGGAATTCACGAGCTAGAGCCCTGGAATCTGTTACATGTTACATCCTCTATATAAGCAGGACACAATGCTGTCTTTACCTGGATAGCAACAGTTAAGCCTTTTCTGAGCAGGTGGTGCTGTGGGCTTTTTGGCACGGGACTTGGCAGGGAGAGAGATGACAGTGGCTGTCTGGTTTTCATTGCTTTCCGTGGGCAGATAAGTTTGATAGCCATGTTCAAAAACAAATTCTGGAGCTGAAACTAAAAGACAGGATGATTATTAGATTTCATAATATGAATACCCAACAGCTGTTCCCTTTGCCTACCTTCCTTTCTAGAGAACGAACAGGCTAAATTGCTTCCCCAGTCTCCTTTGCTGCTTAAGGGTAATCCTGTGACCCCATTCTAGTCAGTGAGACACTAGAGAACATCTTGGGGGGCTTCTGGAAAAGATTTTCTCCCTGATTAAAAAAAAAAAAAAGAGGCGGTTGAGGAAAAGCTCATTCTTGCTGTCCTGGTTGCCCATTTCCTATCTTTGCTGGAGTGAGGACGTGATGCTTAGATCTGTGGCAGCTATTCTGTAACCATAAGGGGAGAGGAAGAAACTCTGATGTTGAGCCAGAGTTCTGAAAGTATCCAAATCTAGACTTATTAAATAAACAAGAAAGGCCCCTGTCATTTATATCAGGCAAGCTTTCTACTATCTCCAGCCAAATTCATTTGGTACTTTCATAAGCTTTATCACAAAATCCTAACAAACAGCTGGAAAGAAACTGATCAAAGGAATTCTGGCCCAAACTACAAGCACTCTCTAAAAACACAAATATTCCTAAAAGAAATTCTTGTATTCTTACTGAAGTTTTCAGAGGGACAAAAAGAAAGACCAAACATCTTTATCATCTTTATATTTATCATCATAAAAGATAAAATAGGTAGTCTCAAATTTCTTTTTCTGCTTATAGATTTTTGTGACTACTTTGTTAACTAAATTTATGGTTTTGGGTTTGGAAATGTTTTCTTCCCTTATTATGTATAATTTGTCCCATGCAGATCTGGTTTCACAGGAGGAGTCAATATGACTGGGGGGGTCCTGTTCGTTGGGTGAGTTTGTCAGGTTGAGAGGTCCTAACAATGACTTTGAAAGCCACTGTCATATTCTGTTTCCCAAACCTCAGGCACCGAGGCACCACTTCTGGCACTGTATTTACAGAATATCCTTATTGAAATCGGCACAGGCCTAACACTTTGCCTCGAGCAGTAATATCCATGTCACAGGTCTGCGGTGCTAGTTATATTTTCTCTTAAAACAAACATCATCTTTCTTTGAATCTTAGATCATATAGATTGTTAGATGCACCGTTATTTTATGTACAATTAAAAAGCTGATTATTATGAAGCAATGCTTTCATATTCCTTATTTTATATTTAATGAAATTCCTTAGAAATTATGTGTTTATGCAACAAATTATTTTCAATTTCTTTGGGCATCTGTTAAGGAACCCATGCTCCTCCAAATGAGCCAGCCAGGCGCCCCTAAATGTTATTTATGTTAACAACTTATTTTCAATTTCTTTGGGCATCTGATAAGGAACCCAGGTTCCTTATCTCCCCCTCTTGAGCACCTCCGGCAATGACAGCATCACTGATGTGGGTCCAAGAGCACCTGGGTTCGACCAGCATTTCCTATTGAAGTAAATGGTCTCAGGGTTTCAATTGCAACATGCACGGGGAAGTTAAGTGGCTTTTGTTTAAAGTTGGCCAGAAGATTCTGACAAATGGATGTTCTGTCTTCACGCCAAGTCCCTTGGATGCCTGGATGAACCACACCTCCCTCTTGTTGAAATGTTTCATCTACTCTGTGGGGTTTGGCTTTTGTTCCTGCTTCCACTGCTCTGCTCAGTTCTCAAAACGGGGTTCCTAGACATCAGCACTGGACCTATGGAGGAACCTGCTACAAAGGTAGATCCTCAGGCCCTGCCCCAGCACACTGAATCGGAACCTCTGGGGTGGACCCAGCCCAGCAACCCTGTGTTCTAACAAGCCACCCAGGTTGTTCTGATATGTAGTCAAGTTTGAGAACCACCGGTGTACACCGTCCTTTTCCATGTACCTCATCAGTGAAACTTAACCCAACTCTGTCTAATGGAGGGAATCCTTCTTTCCCAGTTGCTGCTTTGCAAGAAGCGCAGCTGTTTCTCCAACAACCATTTGCTTCATTAATATCAAGTGGATGCCCCCGCTACTGTTTGCAAGTATTTCTAGGTACATGGTTACTTCTCATCTGTAACCACAATCATCACCCAATGTCTTGGAAGATGTTTCAACGATGAAGCTCAATACACAGAGTTCCAAAAAATGCACACCGCTCTGCCGAAGTGACAGAATGTGTTCAATGATGTTCAAGTTTGTTCACGGGCTCCCAAAGACATGTTTCTTCTTTTCTTTTGGTGACTGCCTCTTGGTTGACAGCAATCTCATTGATTCTGATGTGCACTTCCATTTCAGATATGCTAAAATCTATCTTTGAATTGATATGAGTCCAGGTCTGGCCACTTACTGGGTGTGTGACCTTAGGCCAGGTACATACCTCTCTTTTTTTAAAAAAAAAAATTATTTATTTTAGAGAGAGAGCAAGAGAGAAGGCACGAGTGAGTGGGGGAGGGGGAGGGGGAGAGAGAGAGAGAGGATCTCAAGGAGATTCCGAACTGTGCAGGGAGCCCAACGCAGGGCTTGATCTCAAGACCCTGAGACCATGACCTGAGCCAAAACCAAGAGTCAGATGCCTAACAGACTGAGCCACCCAGGTGTCCCTACATAATCTTTTTGAGCCTCACTTTCCTCACCTGGGGAATGGGGGCAATTTCTATTCCTACCTCTTAGGGCTGCTGTGAAGATTAAAAATCAGGCACATAACACGGCTGGTGCTGTCGTCATTATTCACAGACTTATCCAGCAAATATTGATGAAGCACCTGCTGTGTGCCAGGCACTGCTCTAAGCACTAGAAACACATCAGTGAGCCAAAGGGACAATAATCCCTGCCTTCGTGGAGCTGACGCTCTAGCTGGGAGTGGTGCAAGCAATAGATAATTCAAACATTCGCTATATAGCTTATACAGATATAGAGCTAAATGCTATGGAGAGAAATAAAGCAGAGAAAGGGCACAGGGAGTGCTGGGGGGCATGCAATTTTAAGTAGGGTGATCCATGAAGGCCTCAGTGAGAAGGTGACGTTTTGGAATGTGGAAGCACCTAATTATTAATCGTTTCTGTTGCAGGTGGCTGGAAATCAACAGCCAACAAAGGGGCCTTGGGGCATCTGGTTACTAAGCCTTGCTGGAGCCTCTTGGCTGGCTTTGTAGAGGGTCATCCTCTCCCATCTATCTCCCACACCTGGCTTCTTTCCAGGATACCCTGGGAACAGCAGAGCCTACAGACACCCCAGGGAAAGGCTTCAAGTGGCCTTGGTCACTGGAGGGCTGCCTCAGGCCCTTTAGGTATGATCTGAGGTTAGAGTTGCACTCATTCCCAGATGTGTAGAGTCCCACTGACCTGAGGCCAACTCTTTGCAAGAGCTCAGAGCCTCATCTCCTCTGGCTTGGCTATTAAAGTCAAGTCCCACGTTTACTGAGATGAGCCCCCCATGCCCTCCACTAGCTCACGGCCTCACACACCTGCTGCGGGCTTTCGCTTTGTTCTTTTTGCCTCCCGGGGATTTCCCTTGCTGTGCTGTGTGTCCGGGTGTGCACCCGAGAGCCTGTTTGTTGCAGTTAGTCCTGGTCTGTAGCAGGAGCCCCTAAGGTGTCCAGTGATGCAGTTATGATGCTGCTTAAAATCTAAGACTGTTAGGGGCGCCTGGGTGGCTCAGACGTTAAGCATCTGCCTTCGGCTCAGGTCATGATCCCAGGATCCTGGGATCGAGCCCCACATCGGGCTCCCTGCTCGGCGGGAAGCCTGCTTCTCCCTCTCCCACTCCCCCTGCTTGTGTTCCCTCTCTCGCTGCCTCTCTCTCTGTCAAATAAATAAATAAAATCTTAAAAATAAATAAATAAAATGTAAGACGGTTATATGAATGTCACAGAGAACCAAAATCTTTCTCTCTGAGGTCGTACCCACTGGTGTCTGAACCTGCTGGGCTCATGTGGACCACTGGTGTGGCTCCTTTTCCAAAAAGCTGCCCTTCAGATAGCTGAAGACAGTTTTCACATCTTTCAGCCCATTTTGCTTCTACCTTCTCTTCTTCAATTTAAAAACTCCACTTTTTCTTTTCTTTTTAAATTAAAAACATATATATATTTTTTAAGATTTTATTTTTAGGTCATCTCTACACCCAACGTGGGGCTCGAACTTACAACCCCGAGATCAAGAGTTGCATGCTCTATCGACTGAGTCAGCCAGGCACCCCTGTATTGTTTTTTTTTTGAATAAAAGTAAACACTAATTGTAGAAAATCTAGGGAGTACAGATTAAGTGTAGAGAAGAAAATAAAAGCTGCCCAAAGCGGCCATGGCAATATATCACATGACTATATATACCCCTTCATTATATGCTCATTATATACTGTACTTTTTCTCTAAACACTTATCTCTACTGTGATTAAATAATTACTTGGGAAATTATTTAATGGCCATCCCCCTCCCTTTGGTTGGATGAACCACCTGAGGACATGCCTGTCCTCTCCATCACTGTTCCCCAGCACCTAACGCAGAACTTGACAAAGGACAGGGGCTTAAAGGACATTTGTGAATTAATGACCAACTTAATGGCTAAGACATTCTTTGTATAGAGATTTTAAAAGTATAAAACTGGCATCATGGCTTAAATCATTTATAGTCTCCTTTTTTGTTAAAAAATTTTGCCATGTGAAGCTGTTTGGCACACTGTCGTCCATCCAAAACACGATTTCAAATGGCTACATACTATTCCTTCATTTTGGTTGTGGCATGGCTAAATGATCTATTCCCCTGTCTTTGACATTGAGTTGGTTTCTAGGTATTATTTTTATAAATAACACCTGCCCCTAATTTTTAATTGACCTCTAGATTTTTTGGCTACATTCCTCTAAAAGTTGAAGAATTGGTCAGAATGGTATGGTCAGTTAATTGCTTGCTGACACTTAATTATAAGATCCTTACCAAAAATCTAAATCAATTTACATTCTCCCTTTACTTTCACTAGCTCTCGCGGGCTATTTGATAGGACAAAATGAGATCAGTTTAGTGTCATGTGCATTTCCTTTATAATTGGTGAGGATGAATCCCTTTCAACATTTTTTATCCATCCCCATTCCTTCTATACTGAACTCCCTGTTTATGCTATTAGTTTTTCCCTATATTGAATTTCACTTTTTTTCTCATTGACTTGTACATGAACATTACAGATGAAGGATATTACTACATTGTCATGTATTCAAATCTATTGCTCTTTTCTTCCTATGTTGTCCGGGCCTACGATTCACATTTAGCGTTCTGGATCCAACTGCAAACTCAGAATTCATCTCCTGAGAGAAAAGGGTTTTCACCCACGGGGTGCACAGAGACCCCACCAGCCAAGAGCCCCTGGGTGAGCCCTCCTCCAGGCTCCCATCCCTGATTCTACCCCCCTCTCTCTGCCGCAGCTGATTGGTCCAGCAGCAGATACCTGACAGGAGCCGAGCCAATCAGATCCGCTTGCTCTGAAGCTAGGAATTGGGACTAAGATACTACGGTTTGGTGTGAGCTTTCCTCTGGGGCAGGGTGGGAGACAGCCTTAATCAGGTGGGGCAATCAGGTGGACAAGCTTCTTGGGATCTGGGGATCTCTTTATAACGCAGATTCGATTCAGTTCTTTAAACCAAGCCCTCACTGGCCTGCTTAAATTCCGGACCCTGCTCAGAGCCACGGACATGTTACCCCGAGGGGACGGGGGTCTGGGTATCTGCACGGTTCACTGGAGCTTCGGGGGGTTCTGAGGCAAGAACAAGTCTGAGAAACACTGTCATGAGGACTCTTCCACGGGGTGGTCAAGAGCGCAGATTCTGCAGCCAGTTAGCTTGGATTTGCCACTTTCTGGCTCTGTCATCTTGGACAAGCTTTTTACCCTTTTGTGCCTCAGTTGGTTATTGGTAAAATGGGGATAATAATTCTTAGTACCTGATTTGTGGTTCATATGGAGTGCTTAGAAAAGAGACGGCAAATAAGCACTACATCAGAATCGGCTGTTATTATTATTGTCAGATCCTCCTAGCAAACCATTAGTTTGTCTTACTAAATTGCTCACCTGCTCAACAACCTTCAAAGGCTCCCCAGCTCCTTCAGAATGAAGGCCAGAGCTGAAGCATGGCTCCTACCACATATACTCTTTGTCATTTTTGTCATCTCTAGCCACTGTTACCAGATCTTGCCTTGAGCTTCCCCACTTCTCAACCACCATTAGGAAATGTCCCCTTCCCACCGTCTTCCTCCCAAAGGCCAGGGAGTCTTTCAAGGCCTATTATACCTTTGATCTCACTCAGTTTTCCCTCTGGCTTTCCCCATTGGGACCAATCTACTCCACTAACTCTCTGCACAAGACTATGCTTTGTCACAGACGGGTGGGCTTGTATGTCTTACTACTAAATTCTCCCCCATGGGCTCGGAATTCTCCCAGGGCGAGCATCTCCACTATCTCGGCTCCAGCATCTGGCACACAACAGTCCCAACGCTGCCCTCGCTGGACCCTCCTGATGGGTCAGACACCATGCCACAGGCCACATGCACACTCATTTAATGCTCACAGCTGCCCTTTCCTGTGCTCATTCCATTAACTGGTGTACTGAATGCCTATGGTGTCCCAGGCCTGGTGCAGGGGAGTGGGGGGCGCAGGAAAACAAGACGGATTAGGTCCCTCCTGGCAGGGAGATTTACAATCCAGTAAACTAGAAATTAAACCATTCATTTGGGGCCCACAGGCCAAAAGCAGCCTTCAGATTCCCTTTCAAGGTTTTCAAAATCAGCTAGGTGGGCTGGGTCTTCCCCATGTCAACGTCCTCTGGCCAGAGACCACCAGGGACACGGCTGTGGTTGAAGTTTGTCACTCAGTGCGCAAGGGAAACCTTAAACCACGGGAGTCATGGGGTATCTCAGTAACAGGGCTGCTACGAAGGACTCATTCCTGGTTGGGGGCTCACGTTAGGTGAGCTGCGGGGAGGCTGGAGGAAGCCCACCTGGGAGCTGTCAGGAAGTGGGGAAAAGCCTAGGGTTTGGTATCAAGAATCCTGAGCAGAGAAGGCTCATCTGGCGTAGGCAAAGAAGCAACTGCCCCTGACATCAGCAGGGGAGGGGATGTTTGGTATCTTGTGCCTTAGACAGGGAAGGGAGGGGTCTTGTTTGGTCTTGCTCCACCACAGTCCCAGAGTGGCCCAGCTCATGCTGATGTTCTGTGAACTGTCTATGTTCGCCGGGAGAACAGCACAGCCGACCTGTGAGAGCCAGCCCAGCTCCTAGCCCCACCAAGACGTAGCTGCTGGTGGTTCCTGGCTGTCGGGCTCTTTCCTTCCCGGCTGGTTGTTCACAGGTCCTCCCACTTGCCATAGCGGCGTATCTGTTGCTGCCTGGCCTCTGACAGCACCTGAACCCACTTCTCTAGCAAACCAAAGATTGCGGGCCACCAAATTACTAGTTGATTACAACTGAGATAAATAAGTGCTGGTTGGGAAGTGGTAAAACACCTAAGCTGCGGGCGGGGGGGGGAGGGGCACGGAGAAATCATGGCTAGCTTCTAGGTGGAGGTGACTTCTAGCATGGGTCCAAAAGAGTGGGAGTTAGCCAGAAGGGGAGAGAAAGACCCTTCTAGGCCAAGAGATCAATTCAACTACTATTGGTTGGGGGCTTGTCATGAGCCAGGTTCTGCACCAACATTTTCCATGAGCTGTCTCCTTTCGTTTACACAGACCCCTGATTTGGTAAGTCAGGAGAGCTAACCCTGACAGCTCTAAGTGTCTGGCATTTAGGAGCCCTGGCTAGAACCCCCTGAGGTGAGTACTGTCATGTTACAGTTGGGGCAACAGACACTGAGATCCTGTTACGTGCCCAAGGTTACCTGGTCAGCAAGCGCTGCCGCTGGGAATTGAGCTCAGGCAACCCGGCCCGACCCTTTAACTACCAAGCCCTGTGGTCTCTTTATTCTTGTCACCACTTGAAAAACGGGACACCAGGAGCTCTTGTAACCGGCCACGGTCATGAGGCTCCTAAGACCCTATGTGGCCAAGACGCCAACTCAGGGGCCTAACTCCTAAACCCCAAGATTTACAGAACTCAGAAAATGCAAGTGGGATGCTAATTGTTTCCACCAGCATCAACATCGAATGTTACCACACCTGTAGGAAAGTTCTTAAACCAAATGCCAAACAAAAGGCAGCTTTCAAAGCTAGCAGGCAGAGAATACATTTTACTTTACATCCAACTGTTATTGGACAGAGAAGGGACAGAGATGAGCTGAGTGAGGAAGGGTCTGGCTTTAATCACGACCTGAGAGGCACAAACAAGTTTGGGCAATGTCTGGGTGAGAATATCTGGAGAAATCTGCCCGAGTCGGGGGTCAGACTCTGGCCTTGGGCAGTGAGTGACTCTCCACAGTGGCTGGGACCTGGAATCCCCCAGGAGCTTGTTAGAAATACAGATGCCTAAGCCTCAGCCCCAGAGCTTCGAATTCAGGAGGCGGAGCCCGGGCACCAGTAGCTTCAACAAGCTCCCCGGGGATTTGGGTCCACAGGTGGCCAGGGAATAGCCACTAAGTGGAGCATAGGAGCCCGTGCAGGTGGGGAGTTGGGCCCAGAAAACCAAATGAAACAGTGTAAAGGAGGGGAAAAAAGCAGGCTTCTGCTTGTTTTGTGGCAGAGAAGCCAGAACGATAAGGAAGAGCCGCTGAGTCAGCCAGAGACGGAACATACTGCAAATCTTGCCACCTGTTCATTAATCTCGACATTAATAAAAGCAGTTGTTTACTGAGCCCAATTATTCTATCCCAGACCATTTATGTGGATTATTACAGAGTCCTCCAATAACACAATGATTACTAGGTAATAGGCACCTAATTCTATTACCTAATAGTATTAGGTGCCACTCGAACCCCTTTTTACAGATGAGAACTATTAAGGAGAGAGCAGAGGGCGACTTGCCTGCAGTCTCGGGCTGGTGGGTGGCAGACAGGGATGCAAGCCCAGCCGTCTGTCTCTGGAACGTGTAGCTCCCCACAGCACCGTGCGGTGGGTGCCACCGTGAGCTGGGCGCACCGAGGTCTCCAGGCTCAGCCTGAGCGTACAGGGCGGCCAGCAAACCCCAGGCATGCCCCCCAGTGAGTGGTCCCAGGGCAGTGGAAATGCCAAGGGGAGGGTGAGCATCTCTGAGCAAAGAACTAGGACAGAAGAAGAAGCAGGTATGTGGGTGTGGGGTCAGCTTTACCGATGGATGGGAGATTGGGGCAGCCGCTCACTCCCTCAACAAAGACCGGTGCTGGGGATCTAGTGATGGACAGGAGGGGTGCAGCCCCTGGCCTCGTGGTGCTTACAGCTCAGGGATGGTTTAATGACAGGGACCTGACCTGGGCCGGGGGAACAGTGTGTGTGTGTGTGGTGTCAGGGAAGGCTCTCTGAGGAGATGCCTTTAAGCTCAGCTCGGACGTACGCCTAAGAGTCAGTTCCAGGCAGATGGTACAAACACATACTCAGGTTCTGAGGCAAAGAAACGTGGCTCATTTGGAAAAGAGAGGACTTCATCTTGGCTGTTGCCATACAGAGTGAAGGGGAGTGTCCTGAGATGAAACAAGGTCCTCTGTTGGGAAAAGTATTTCAGGCAGAGGGAACAGCACAAGCAAAACCTCAGAACCTGAAAAGGTGCAATGGCCAAAAATAAAGTGTGGGCCTTGAAGCCTCCTGACGTTTTATAGGTTTCACACCCAGTGTGCGGAGTTACTGGGAGTTTGATTTTGAGGACGGTGAACAGGGAGAAGACCACTAGCGTAAAGGCCAAAATGCCCAAGTCCCAGGACTGTCTTGAACTCGTGGTGGCCCATTGGCTGTGTCTTCTCCCCATTTGCAGCTTCCCTTTGTCCAGTGGGAAAATAAGGAGGTTGTACCCAGGCCCACTGCTAAGGTGGTTTTTAGTTTTAACACTTTCTTGGGGACTTCCTCTGGGATGATAATTAAGATAAACTCAGAAGAAAGTGGGAGAACCTCAAGGTGCTTTTTTTAAGGCTTGTGAGGGGCTCAGGTAATTATATTTCAGTGTTTTAAAAACTCAGCAGACACATTATTTTGGATGCATTAAGGAGACAACCCCAAAACTTTGCTTACTGCCAAAAAAAATTCAAACACCACACCAATACAAAATCAAGGAGGTGAAAGTCGGTACCCCCCCTTTAGATGTTCTTTCCATCTCTCAGCTCTAGGTTAACTATCTGCTTAACACTGTCGGAGAAAAGTCTAGAAAAAGCCTATGGGCTCAGTCAGGCTTATCGATGTATTTCATTTGGCTGACAAAGTTTTAAAATTTGGGAAATTTCACATTTTTCAGCTTCTCTGAAAAACCTAAATATCTAACTGACTGGATCCAAAGGGCAGCTGTCCCTTCGGACGAGTCATGTATACTTACTCTACTTAACCACAGTCTCCACCAGTCCCCATACTCTACTTGACCAAGTCCCCACGAGCCCCCATTACCTTAGGCATAGCTTGCTTCTTTCATTAACATCACCTGCCTCATTCCTGTTCTAGAAGCTTGCCTTGAATATAATACTATGTAAGCATGCACATGTGTGTTTTTTTTTACACTTCCCGAGAACCTTTCTGTGTCTCTACAAAGCTGTAGCTCCCCTTTTCAAGGTTAAGTCATATTTCATTGTCTGAATCTCTGATGTTTATTTATCTAATTTTCTCTTGATGTATACATACAAAGATTCCACTTTCTTTATAGCATATACTGTAAATGAGTACTCTTATACATCTGTTTATAAAATTTTACAGGATAAAAAGATAAGTGGACTTACTAGGTAAATGTGTTTATGTACATTTTAAAATTTGAAAGATTTTAAATTTAAGATGTTAAATTTAAAAGATACCACAAAATTGCCCAGGTTATATGAATTTACATCCCCAGAAAATGAAAGCAGTATCCTGTCCCAGGCCTTCTTCTCACTTGCATTAATTACTAAGGTGATGGAGCATCCTTCTATGTTCCGTGGTCTCTTGTATATCATCTGTTGCCCTTTGCTGACTTTTTCATTTGGTTCTTTTTCTCTACCTTTATTGATTTTTAGGAGTTCTTTAGCCTTGGTCATCTGTGCTGCAGTTTTTTTTTTTTTTTTCCCCCAGTTGTTGGTCTTCAGTTTTATACATTGTTTTTACTTTGGGAAATTTGTAACTTTATTTGTAGCCACATACACGATGCTTTTTCTTTCGCCAGAGGGGGCCAGCCTGTCTTCTTTGGTAGGATAGTATTGGTATATATATTATATATATTTTATTATTATATTTATAATGATATATATAATTATTTTTTTAAAGACTTCATTTTTAAATAATCTCTACACCCAATGTGGGGCTCGAACTCACAACCCCAAGATCAAGAGTCACATATTCTACCAACTGAGTCAGCCAGGAGCCCCATATATATATATATTTTAAAGATTTTATTTATTTATTGGACAGAGAGAGAGACAGCTAGAGAGGGAACACAAGCAGGGGGGAGTGGGAGACAGAGAAGCAGGCTTCCTGCTGAGCAGGGAGCCCGGTGCGGGGCTTGATCCCAGGACCCTGGAATCATGACCTGAGCCGAAGGCAGGCGCTTAACGACTGAGCCACCCAGGCACCCCAAGCCCCATATATTTTAATTTAAAAATCTGAATGCCTTTAGCTAAGGAATACATAGTCTGTTTCTCCACAGGACCCAGCAGCGTCTGCACTATCTATTTCATAAATGGGTGACTTCACATTTTTAAAGTTGTCTGTCTAGTCCCTTGAGACAGATCATAGAGGTGTAAGTATAGGTACATGTTAGTGTGAGTACATGTCTGTGTGTGTATATTTACTCTAGAACTTTTATGGTTTCACTGTGCACATTTAAATTCTGGATCCATCTGCAATTTATTTTTGGTGGGGTAAGTGAAAACAACCAAGAATTAGGATGAACTTTTCTATTTTCCTAGCTGGCAGCAGGGGGCGGGGTGGTGGGGAGGCATCAAAGCCCATTGGTAAATTAAAAAAAAAAAACAAAAACAAAAACAAAATCAACCCCATGTTTTTGGTCCCTTTATAAAAATAATGCAAATTCTGGGATCATACCCATACTCCCACCACCCAAAACAACTACTTTTTTTTTTCATGCAATGTATTTCCTGCAAGTATTTTTTTTCCCCTTAGTATATACAGGTTTTTGTTTTAGAAATCTGCTTTTTGTCTGTTTTAACATGTGAGAACATCTATAACTGCTAACAGTTAATGTTTCCACCCAGCAGTTATCGAACCTGGCTGGGCAGCTGGCTTCCCAGTGGAGCTTGTTAAAAATAATGAATCAGCAACCCTACAGGGTGGACCCTGGGAATCGATATTTTTATTAAGTTCCACGGAGGTGTTTGGGACATAACCAGGCCAACTCTAACAGTACCCCCCCCCCCCAACCCTCTGCCGGCTGTACCTGTGATCGTCTGGGTCTCGGAGGTGATGGTTCTGGTGGTGGTCTGAGTTTGGGTGGCAGGCACTGTTTCTTCAGATACAAACTGGACCGTGCTGGGGGCTGCCCCGGATGTGCTGGTCAGCTGGCAGCCACTTTGCTTGTGAGCCACAAAGGCATCCAGGTTGTTAAATTGCTGCTTGCAGATGCCACAGATGTGGATGTCTGGAGTGAGCTCAACCAGCACCGTTGTGCCACCTGGAACTCCATGGGACAAAGGGAAAGCCACAGGTTAATGAATTAATTTCAAACAGCTTGAAATTACAGCACAAACCCAGATTCATGGTAGAAAAAGGACATAGTGGCAGAGACGGCTGGTGGCTGGACCGATGTCCATTCTACTCCCCTCTTCTCCCTTAGCAGCAATGTTTCCAGACCCCAGGGATTGCTGCCCGAATGGGCAGTACTGGCATTTTATGCAAGAAAGTTCTTTGAGGGGCACCTGGGTGGCTTAGTCGTTAAGCATCTGCCTTCGGCTCAGGTCATGATCCCAGGGTCCTGGGATCGAGTCCCACATCGGGCTCCTTGCTCAGCGGGGAGCCTGCTTTTCCCTCTGCCTGCCGCTCCCCCTGCTTGTGCATGCGCTCTCTCTCTCTCTGACAAATAAATAAATAAAATCTTTAAAAAAAAAAAAAAAGAAACTTCTTGATGTGCAGGGCTGCTTGCACTTTGAAGGACCAGTAGCCATGTCCTATCCCAACGAAAGGTAGTTTTACTCCCCAGTCATTATGAAAACCAATCCCTCCACTTTTATACTCCCCCTCCCCCAACTCTGCCATGAGAACTACTAAATAATCTTGGTTCCTTACATGCATGAGAACTTTTGGGAAGTTTGGCTTTCGTGATAAAAAGGGATAAGACATGACTGGCACTGGTTCCCTCTTCTTTTGGCTTTGAACGCAGATGTGATGCCAGGAGCTTCTGCAACCATATTGTTATTATGAGGAAAATGCTAAGATCCCTACATCTGCTGATCTCTACTTCTTTGATTCCCTGAATCAACTAATTCATGACTTCTCATTAGGCTGGTATAGTTCAGTTTGTTACCTGTAGCTAAAATTCATTCCTAACTGATAGGGACATTGTCTTTCAATAGTAACGATGCCAAGAGTTAATACTGTGTTAACATTTGCAAAGAACTTACCACAATATCTGGCACTATTTTAGAAAGTGCTATGTAAATGTTGGTTAAATGAAGAAATACAATCAATTAATGTCTCTAATATGACTACCTTAATTTTTATTTTTAAAATTTTCTTTGTCTTATTATAAGGAAACTCATGTTTATAACAGAAAATTTGGAAGAGAAGAAGCAGGGGGAAAATCACTCACAATCTTTCCACCCATGTGTACCATGAACATTACAAAATATTTTCTTCCATTTATTTTCTTTATGCTTAAAAATTAAGATCATAATGTACTGTAAAATTAGTCTTTTCCCCACATAACATTGCATAAGCATTGTGGCTAGATCACTAAAATTTTTATAAGTATAATTATTTAAAGGGTGCCTGCGTGACTCAGTAGGTTAAGCACCCGACTCTTGGTTTCGGCTCAGATCATGATGTCATGGGTGGTGGGATGGAGCCCTGCGGCGGGCTCCGTGCTCAGTGGGGAGTCTGCTTGAGATTCTCTCCCTCGGCCCCTCTCCCCACTCTCTCTCTCTCCCCTTCTCTCAAATAAATCAATCTTTAAAAATATATATAATTATCTAATAATACACTATTCTATGTTATCTATGCATCATTATCTCAGTACTTATAAAGTCTTTATATTATTTCTAATTTTCCTCAAATCTAAATCATATGAGAACTACCTTTGTGCATATATGGTTGGTATATATGAATCATAACTTTCTGAAAATTTATAAATATTTATATTATGTTCAATTTTCCCCAAGTCAAGCTAAGACAAAAAAATCTGTGTGGAAATACAATTTGGTTGACTTGCTAAGGAGAGCTAGCGTGGGCTGTTGTAATGCTTTATAAGCCATTCTGCAGAGCGCCCTGTGCACTTAAGTACATCGAAATCAGTGGATGGAAGGAATGAAGCTTTTTCTATTCATCTGGAACACTACCTCCCTGCAGCCGAGGTGCCCATGAGACTAACAGAAAAACAAGGAACTGGAAGATGAGGTGACTGGCATTGATGAGGATTCCTTAACGATCCAACAAGAATGATACCCCGCATGAAAGGGATTTAATGACAGTGTCTCCCGTATGTGGCAAGCGCATACGCAATGACCTAGTCTTTCCTTAGAATCCCGACACTACAATTTACGAACAGTGACTTGGGCTTGGTCTCTCGCATCTGTAAAATGGGTATAAGTTTCTGTTCCATAGGACGGGTAAGAGGATTAAATAAGATGGTGCTTGTAAAAAGGGCCAGCACAGGGGTCTCCATGCCCTGGCAGGACACCTGGTGGGGTTATTACTGAGAAACCTTATTTGAACGCGACAGTATCCCCCTCTGAAAATTTGGAATGATAAAATATCCCTAACCTCCTGCATTTGTAGTGCCAATTAATAGACCAAACAGAAAACACTGGGTACAGATACGAGCTCAACAGGAACAAGAAAGAATTCCTTTATCTTCACTATGTTCTCCAAACCTGTAACGGCATCAGAACAATTGGTGTGTGTGTGTGTGTGTGTGTGTGTGTGTTAAACATGGACATATCTGAGCCCCACTTCGGAGATACTGAGTCCTAACGGAGGTAGGGTGCAGGAGGGGCTGGTGTTTTGAGAAATCTGCGCTTTTCACAAGTTATGCAAGGAATACCCAGCCAAGTTTGGGAGGCAATGTCTCCACAGCAGCTAACAAGCTAAGCGCTTACTACGTGCTAGGTGTCTGCAAACCCCTGTGCCACGGGGTCGTTTTCAAACTGTGTGTAACCGAACCGCTCAGCGTCTGGCCACAGATCCCCTCCCCCACGTCCCCCATCTAATGGGTGGGGCCCAAGGAGCTTTTTTTCTCTTTTTAAATAAGCGCTCGCGCTCCCAGGTGGCTGGTTTGCGCTCAGTCTCTGGACCACACTTTGGGAAACAATGCAGCGGGTGAAATCAGGTACTTGAATAAGGCTGCTGTCCTCATCAGGAAAATTAAAATGAATTCCAAACTCAAAGAAAGGGACCACCGCCCCATTCCCCATTCAGATCTCCACCTTTAATGTGTAAAAGGCTTTCCAGTGCGCCGGCAAGCCCAGCCCGCCAGACCTCATGCAACCCTCGGATCCCCAGACTTCAAGGATTTTGAGCCACCGAGGCAGAAGTTTTCCCATCAGCGTAATCGCAGTTACCCCCAAATCCCCCCAAACTCTGCCTGGGGGGGGCGGGGAATGCCGGGAGGGGGTGGCGATTGTCTGAACCGCACGCCCTCCCCCACCGTTCCCTTACAAGGGGTCTTGCGAGGCTGGAGAGCGCCCCCCGCCTTGCATTGGGTTGCGTGCCCCCATCCTAAGCCCACTCCGGCGCCCCCTTCACGGCGCGCCCGCCGCGGTACCCGAGACGCCGGCTCGGGGCCGTCACCCCGATTTCGGGGCCCCGGGCCTGCTCGCTGCGTCGCAGACGTGCTTGGGCCCGGGCCCCGGAGCGCGCACTGCGCCCGGAAAAGCACTTACTTTGCACCGAGCCCGGGAAGCTCTCGCTCTCGCTGCTCGCGTTCATGGCCACAGACTGGGAGGTCCCCCGCCGGCCGGGGTGCCAGGGTGGGGGGCGCTGATCTACATGGTGCAAGGACTTTTCCTTTTATTTTTCCACACCCCCCCAGCCTTCCTTCTTTCAACTCCGCCAGGCGGGGAGGACGGATGTAAAGCAAGCTCCACTTCCGCTGCCTAGAGGGCGCTGGCCGGGCCCGGCCGCCCCAGCCTGGCTTTGCATCAGCGGCTCCCCGGGGAAGCAGCGGGCCAATCCCGATGCCCGGGCCACGCGGCCCGGGACCGCGGAATCACCCGGGATCTGGACCGCGCACAAACGTCCCGGCGGGTTGGGCAACCGCTGGCGGCTCGGGATGCGCCCCCACCTCCGGCCGCTGCAGCCGGCGTCCCGCCCGCACCCCTGCGGTCGTGGCCGACGCGTTTGGCCTCCCCGGCTCGGGCGCCTTTGCACCTGCCGCCCTGGGCGTCTGGTCCCCAAGGCGTCGCTCCCGGGTCGCCGGGATGCTCTGCGGAGGGGACCGCGTCGAGCTGCGGTTGGGGGGTGGGTGTGCCGGGCGCCGCGGGCTTGGGAGAAACCCCAGCTGAGCATCAGTGGCGGGCAAATCAGCAGAGCGCTGGGCGGGTACCCTGCCCAGCTTGTGAAATAAAGAGGACAGTGATCACGTGGACCCTAAGAGTAACAACTAGGATCAATCGCCAAAGGCGCCCTGCTCCAGGGTTCTGCCCACTTGATCGTGCACTGTCACCTAGAGGGCTCGCTAGAACACAGACTGCT
The DNA here is from genome assembly GCF_002201575.2 of Neomonachus schauinslandi. Taxonomy (NCBI): domain Eukaryota; kingdom Metazoa; phylum Chordata; class Mammalia; order Carnivora; family Phocidae; genus Neomonachus; species Neomonachus schauinslandi. The sequence goes on from NC_058412.1 coordinate 128,663,485, forward strand.
GGGTCCGTCCCAGAGTTTCTGACTCAGTAAGTCTGGGGCGAGGCCCGAGAACGAGCATTTCCAAGTTTCCAGCAGTTGAAGTCCCAGTGATGACTGACACTGTCCTCTCTGATCTGTGTCCGCTTGGCCGACCCCATCTCCTATAACGCTCTCCTTTACTCAGACTTCAGCGCCAAGCACTCTCCTGCCTCAAGTCTCCTACGCTGCTGTTCCTTCTGTATCCACCTGCCACGCTCCCTACTATCTTTGGGTCTTGATTCAAACTCCCATTCTTGGAGAGGCCAGTCTTGGCTAGCCCATTTTAATATTGACGCTCCCTCTTCCCCCACCCAACCGCTCCCTGTCTCTCTCTGGTCTGCCTTTTCTTTCTTCTTAGAACTTATTACATTTAACATTATGTATCTGGAGTATGTCTATCTATCAACAGGTGTTTTACCTGTCCCCCCCTTACAAATTCAAAAGTTCCCAAGAAAGTGGGATTTAAAAAAAAAAAAAAAATCTCTGCTTCGCTGATCTATCTATCCCCAGCGACTTGGCCTAGTACGTGGCAATAGCAGGCTCTCACTAAATATGACTGTATAACTAATGGAATCTTCCCTGCTGCTTCCTTTAAGGGTTTGTTCATTCCTCCACCAATTATTTTTATATATAAGTGTTGCAATGGACCAGACACTGTGCTAGTCCCTGGAGGTACAAGGGTGATCCAAATGATTTGGTGCCTGTTCTAATAGAACTTGGCTAGTGGCTAGTGATTCAGTCGACATCAAATAGTCAAATCAGCAGTGTGATTTCTTTCTTTTTCTTTAAAGATTTTCTTTATTTGAAAGAGAGAGAGAGAGCGTGTGCACAAGCAGGAGGAGGGGCAGAGGAAGAAAGATAAGCAGACTCCCTGCTGAGCGGGGAGCCCGATGGGGAATCCATCCCAGGACCCTGAGATCATGACCTGAGCCAAAGGCAGATGCTTAACAGCCTGAGCCATCCAAGTGCCCCGCAGTGTGATTTCTTAATAGTGATAAGGTCTCAGAAGACGTAAAACAAGGTCGTGATAAGGACCACAGGAATGGTCAAGGAAGGCCTCTGAGTAGGTAATAATCGAGAGCAGGCAATATTTGAAGGTGGGGGGTAGGGGTGGCAATTCCAACCTGAGGGATTGGCAGGAATGAGCTAGATGTGAACTGGCCGTTGCCCACCAGTCCCATTGCCCACCTACAGCTCTCCTCTTGCTTTGCTCAGGCCAGCATGACCTGCCTTCTTGCTGTCACACCAGGGGCTCTGCATCTGCTCCTCCCTCTGCCTGGATTGCTTTTCCCTGGTCTTCTGCAGGCCTGGCTTCTTTCTCACCCAAGGCCAAATGGAATGTCACTTTCCCCTGGGCAATTTTTCCTGTCCCATATCTAAAGCACCTACTCCTCTTGGCACTCTACCACATCACCTTCATTATACCTATCCCTAGCTAACATGATCCAGAGAGGCACTGCAGCTTAGGGCCATGTTTATTTTTGAATGCTTGATAAATGTTCACATATGTGCACACCTGGGTAAGCTCCACCTGGATCAAGGTACAGAACGTTTCCAGCCTCATGACCCTTCCCAGTCAGTGCTACTCCAGCTCCCCAAGCCCAGAGAGGTAAGCCCCACTCTGACTTCCTTGTGCTGAGAGCAGTATTCTTCATATTAGCCTGAAGAGAAGAGACATCTAGAGGGCTTGGGAACAACCAAATTCTCAAGTCCCCGTCTAGACCTACTGCAGAATTTCCTAGGGCAAGACCTGGTAATTTACATATATTTCCCAAGTGCCTCAGGTAATTCTTATTGAGTATAAGCCTGGACCTTACCAATTGATTCTTGAGTCTGCTTATCACACCACCATATATATCCTCGAGCTACTTGGGTGACTTTGGGCAACTGCCTTGTGTCTCAATTTTCTGTAAGTTGAGTTAAGGTCATTAAATTTTTTTTCAGAGGAAATCAGTCAATATGTATAATGTGCTTACAATAGTGCCTACCTCATATAACTAGGCAACAAATCCCTGCTATTCTTCTTATTTATTTATTTTTTATTTAACTTACTTGGTTATTATCTATTTTCCCACCCAACTGTGAGCTCCAGGAGAGCATAGATCTGGCTTGTTTTATTAACCCTGTATCCCCAGAGCCTAGGATAGGGTCTGGTACACAGGGGCCTCAATACAGTTTTTGTTGTTGAATGAATTTATGTATGTTTCCATCAGCTCCATTTTGAACATTTGCTACTATGCCCAGCCATACTTTCTCTTGTATGTGTAGATCATTGCACTGGTTTTTTTTTCTGGCTTCAAAATTTCCTCTTTTCTTGTTTTTTTTTTTTTTTTTTCCTATATTTGCTTTTCTTATTGTACAAGTATTGCAAGTTCACTGTTAGAAATTTGGAAAAAATACAGAAAAATATAAGAAAGAAAATAAGACCCATTTATAATCCCCTACCCAGAAATAACATCTAAAAAAAAAAAATAAGCTCTACCCCCAATGTGCAACTTGAACTTACAACCCTAAGATCAAGAATTGCATACTCTACTGACTGAGCCAGGCACGCACCCCCAGAAATAATATTTTGATTGATATATATACTGAAACTCTTTCTTTTCTCTGTGTCTGTGTATGTATATATATTCATAAACACACAAGTTGTGTTCATATATTTTATAAAAATATGATTTTAATTAACATGCTGTTTTTAATCTCCCTTTTTGTGTACATATTATGATCCTTATTTTTAAAGATTACACAAATAATACATGGCTACCTGAGATCTCACCGTCCAGAGACAACCAGTATTCACATATGTACTATATATCTTTTTAGATTTTTCCATAGAAATATAATAGAATGACTCAAATGAATTGCTGATATTTGTCTATTTTAACTTAAAAATGTTAATTTCATATGGTTCAAATCAATATGACTCACCATATAAATATTATACTTCTGGTAGAGATTGCTGTTCATGTACCCAACATTGGTTGCCTTAAATTCTCTTAGTAGCAGAATTTCTGATTTGCAGCTGAGTGCATGGCCTCCTGGAAGAAGGCTTTTTCCAGCCTCCTTTGTTGCTAGACATGGCTATATGATTACATTCTCGCGATGTAAATGAAATGTTGTGATGTAACTTCCGGGAAATCTCCTAAACATAACAGGGGACATAGCCATTTGCCACTTCTTTTTCACTCCCTGCCTCCCTTACTTAGAAAGAAGATGTGATGGGTGGAGCTCCAGCTGCCATTTTGGACTATGAGAATGAAGTTATACTCTAGGTATGGTCAGGTGGTGAGTTGGAAGTAGCCCAGGTCCCATTTCCTTACACCACACACAAAAATAGACTCCAAATGATTGAAAGAACTAAATGTGAGACAGGAGTCCATCAAAATCCTAAAGGAGAACACAGGCAGCAACCTCTTCGACCTCAGCTGCGGCAACTTCTTCCTAGAAACATCGCCAAAGGCAAGGGAAGCAAGGTCAAAAATGAACTATTGGGACTTCATCAAGATAAAAAGCTTTTGCACAGCAAAAGAAACAGTCGACAAAACCGAAAGACAACCGACAGAATGGGAGAAGATATTTGCAAATGACATATCAGATAAAGGGCTAGTATCCAAAATCTATAAAGAACTTATCAAACTCAACACCCAAAGAACAAAGAATCCAATCAAGAAATGGGCAGAAGACATGAACAGACATTTTTCCAAAGAAGACATCCAAATGGCCAACAGACACATGAAAAAGTGTTCATCAGGGAAATCCAAATCAAAACCTCAATGAGATACCACCTCACACCAGTCAGAATGGCTAAAATTAACAAGTCAGGAAATGACAGATGTTGGCGGGGATGCAGAGAAAGGGGAACCCTCCTACACTGTTGGTGGGAATGCAAGCTGGTGCAACCACTCTGGAAAAGAGTATGGAGGTCCCTCAAAAAGTTGCCACTTTTCCAGCAATTGCACTACTAGGTATTTACCCCAAAGATACAAATGTAGGGATCCGAAGGGGTACGTGCACCCCGATGTTTATAGCAGCAATGTCCACAATAGCCAAACTGTGGAAAGAGCCAAGATGTCCATCGACATCTTGGATAAAGAAGATGTGGTATATATATACAATGGGATATTATGCAGCCATCAAAAGAAATGAGATCTTGCCATTTGCAACGACATGAATGGAACTGGAGGGTATTATGCTGAGCGAAATAAGTCAAACAGAGAAAGACATGTATCATATGACCTCACTGATATGAGGAATTCTTAATCTCAGGAAACAAACTGAGGGTTGCTGGAGTGGGGGGTGGGGTGGGAGGGATGGGGTGGCTGGGTGATAGACACTGGGGAGGGTATGTGCTATGGTGAGCGCTGTGAATTGTGCAAGACTGTTGAATCACAGATCTGTATCTCTGAAACAAATAATGCAATATATGTTAAGGAAAAAAAAAAAAAAAGAAGAAGGAAGTAGCCCAGGTCCCTAACTTCTTTGTGGACCTGTCAACTGGACTTCCTACTTCTGGGCTTCATTTACATGAGAAATGGACTTTTATTTTGTTTCAGCTACTGTTACTTGTATGTGTGTTCGTGCATGGGGGTGGGGTGTTTCTTTCACATGCAGTGGAGTCGAATCCTCATCAAACACAATACTACGCATACTGTTTCATAATTGGCTTTTGAAGAGTTTTCCCAGTTCGGTTGGTGATTAGAATCACCTGGGATGTTGTCCCAACTCCATGTGTGGAAGCTTTGCTTCAGATGCACTAGTATGAAGCCTAGGCATCTGAACATTTGATAAACTCCTTGGGTGACTGTGATGCTCTTGGTGTTTGCAAGCTTCTGCTCCTGTTAGTTTTAATGGTTGTATAATATTTTATTATAGGATTGCATCATAATTTATTTGATAGGCTATTGAATGTTAATTTTTTTTTAGATACCATAAGTAATATACCCTTGGCTTTTTTTATTGGCCCATATGAACCCCTTATCTCTCTATGCCAGCCATCCTGAACAGAGCTCCTAGGTTAACTTGTCTCAACACCATTTGGAAGGGTTTTTCCTCTCCTTTTCTTTTCAGATCATTTCCTCAATATGGGCTCCTTCCAGATGAAGTTCTCAGTAAGAATTACATTTCTTAAAAAGCCTTTGCCTGCTCATGGTTCCTTCTGTTCTTAAAGTTTTGACTACTTCTCAGTTAATAGAATACAATTTAGCAAAGGCCAACCTCCTGTAGGTTGTAGGTTGTAGGTTGTAGATATAATCCTGCTACATGTTGGAAATCTAGACTGTAGAATAAATATAAATCTGTTGCCAATGCTTAAAAGATGCTAAACTTCTCGTAAAAATTGGGATTTTTAAAAAATTTTAATATTTTTTATGTATCCTATATATCCAAATTATTAACATTTCAACATGTAATCAATATTAAAACATTATCAATATTTTATTTTATTTATTTTTTAAAGATTTTATTTATTTATTTGAGAGAGAGCGAGAGAGCGAGAGAGAGAGAGAGCACGAGCAGGGGGGAGGGGTAGAGAGAGAGGGAGAAATTGACTCCCTGCCGAGCAGGGAGCCCGACACGGGGCTCAATCCCAGGGCCCTGGGATCATGACCTGAGCCAAAGGCACACACTTAACTGACTGAGCCACCTAGGCACCTCTAAAAAATGATCAATATTTTAATATTATTATTAACAGTTTACAATCCAAAGCTAAGTCTTCGGATCTGGTGTGTATCCGGTACAAGACATTTTCACTGAAACCCAGGCACATTTCAGGGGCACAGAAGCCACATGTTAATTAGTTGCTATTGTCTTGGGCAGCACAGTTTTATACCAGTGTTGGGACATTATTCCAAAAAAGCTCTATTTCAGTGAGTAACCCACTTCTACATTTCTATATTTGATAAAAATTGGGATTTAAAGCCTTTTTTTTTTTAATGGAAAGATCTGGCAAATCCAGGCCTGGATTATCATTTGTGTATGGTAACACTTGCCTGGATCTGAGAAGCTTCTTCAGATCTGATGAAACTTCTCCTAGCTTCTCTAGTTTACCCTAGTCCCCACTCCTCTCTGTTGCTTCTTGGTATCAAGATTGAGTTTTGGGGCGCCAGGGTGGCTCAGTCAGTTAAGCATCTGCCTTCAGCTCAGGTCATGATCCTGGGGTCATGGGATCGAGCCCCACATCGGGCTCCCTGCTCGGCGGGGAGTCTGTTTCTCCTTCTCCTCCTACCTTTCTCCCACTTGTGCTCTCTCTTTCTTAAATAAATGAAATCTTAGAAAAAAAAAAGATTGAGTCAGTTCCCTAGATCATTGCCCTTGTGTTGCATGTGTTTGAATTTATCCAAATTTCCCATGTTTCTTTTTTTTTAATATTTTATTTATTCATTCAGGAGAGAGAGAGAGAGAGAGGAGAGAGAGCACGAGCACCCCTCCAATATGTTTCTGATAGAAAAAGGGATTTGTCCTTTCCTATGGTTTAAATATTTCTTTTGACTAAAAATCTCTGCCAAGGAATTACCTGTGTTACCTGTACTTTGCCATTCAATCCCCAGAACAACAGAAGGATAGGCACTATTATCACTATTTTATAGATGTAGAAACTGAGTCTCATGAAAGTTAAATAGATTTCCTCCGGTCAGAAGGCCAATGAAAGATGATCTCAGGTAAGAATCTTTGAGGGCAGGTAGCATAAACTGTAGAAGAACAGAGATTTGCATAGTGCTTCAAAATCAATCTATCAGAATTATTTTCTTACTTAAATAATTTCTGGAAGGAGATTTTCAGATACTTTCTTAAATTATTAAGAGAATACACATCTTTAAATTCTGGTAATATAAATCATAACAAGAATCACAAGATCATAATCACTGGATTCATTGTCATAAGTTTTGTGAGCAAAGATGCCCTTCTCTTAACAAGATAGTTCATAATTTCAAGTAATCAATTTTTTCCCCATAGTAAACTTTTTTTTTTTATGTAGGCCCCATGCCCAAGGTGGAGCCCAATGTGGGGCTCGAACTCACAACCCTGAGATCAAGGCCTGAGCCAAAATCGAGTCAGACGCTTAATCGACTGAGACACCCAGGTGCCCCTTCCATAGTAAACATTTTAACAAATGTAGTTTCCTATAGCGATCATGCATAGTGCACTAAAAAGTAAGTTCTCAGGGCAGGAACTTTTGTTTATTTTCTTCCTTGTTGTAACCAGCATCTATAACGGGGCCTGATTTATGAAAAGTGACAGATAGATAGATAGTATCAAAGTTCCTTTGGAAGATCGCTGTTAAAGCAAACCTTTGGGAAGCACTTTTCCCTTTTTAGTTAAACATACAGACAGAAGTGTGATATGATGACCAAATCCAGAAAAATTATTCCTTCCATTGAAATTGTATGGTAACTGGTGTGCAAATATTTTTAGACCTCTCTTAGTTTTCAGACAAAGGCTAACAGGAACAGCTAACTCAGAGCTTTGCATTTCCAAAGGCACTCCTATCAACTACATCTCCACTCAAAGTTTGTCAAAATTACCCAGAAAATTGCGGCGCAAGGTTTCCACTGTGTATTTAACCAAAGCAGGGGGGTGGGGCCCTGAGTCTGTTGGTCTCTGATCCATTCCCTGCCTCCCCTGCTAGGCTCTCCTTGGCAGGGCAGCTGACCCCTATCTGTGTTTCCAGGCTTTGGGAGCTTTTGGCTTCCTGCCAGGTTTGGTTAACAGGAGGAAGGGAAAAGCCAGCCTGTTTCTTCCTATCCTGCGTGTATCAAATTCCCTGCATTAAATTTACACTTAAATCCTCAGAGTTGCTTCTCTTTTTCTGATTGGACCATGCCTGACATAGTTGCAGTAAGTTTGTGGGGCTTACAGTTTTAGTCTCGCTCTTCTGGATGCTGCAGGTGATTCTTAACTGGAGAGCACCTCGGACTCTCCACGGTACTTGCGGGGAAAACACATGCTCGGGCACCACCCAGATGTACTGGAACAGAATATCAGGGCGTGTGGTCCCAGCACGCAGCATGGAGACACGCCTTGGGTAACTCTAGCGGGCACCTCCTGGCTTCATCAGTGAAAGCTGATCCAGAATCTTTGAAGGGGACCGGGGAAAAATTTATTCCAAAGCTGATTCACTAACAATATTCAAAAACTACCTGCAATCCTTATATAAACATAAAAGTCAACAAAGAAAAACTTGAAAGCTAAAAGAAGCGCAAAACCCCTCTGTAATAGGATATGATCAAGACTCAACCCGTTGTGCATTAAGTGGTGATTACACAACCAATTATTTTGATGAGAGTTGGCTTTGAGTCTTGCCTGGCACCTGAGGGTGGCACACCTGTGTTTTAATAGTTACATTGACTTAGGTGATTTCATAGGAGCAAGCAGACACAGGCCTTGCTTTTTTTCACTCTTTTATATAGTTAATGCAGGAACATGAAAATACTCCAACAGTATAAAAGGGTATACAGGGAAAAGCTGGTACCCTTCAACTCCCCCCCGGGCCCCCCACCTTCCTTTTTAGGAAGCAACTGCTATATTACCAGTTTCTTGGGTGTTCTTCAGAGGTTTCCTACATCTGTAAAAAAAGGCTATGTATACTCATCCATTTCTTTCGTCCAAATTACACTATAATGCAAACAACATTCTATACCCCACTTTTTGGGCATAACAATGTATCTTGGAAAATATTGGTTAGAGGTGGTCTAGCTCTGCCTCTTTGCTTTAGGAAGGGTTCAATTTTCCATTGTACACATACATATACTAAAATGTACTTACACACAATTCCTGTTAATGAACATTTAGTTTGTTTCCAGTTCTTTGTTACTACCAACAAAGCTGCAACAAATATCTATGTCTGTTTTATATCTGTAAGGGAGAGAGTATATCTGTAGAATAATTTCCAAAAATAGAACTGCTAGGTCAAAGGGCATTTAAAGGTTTGATGCATTCCAATGGGGTTGTGCTACTTAGAGCTCCCATCAGTAACTTAGAGCACGGGTTTCATACTCACTCCCACAGTGTTATCGCATTTCTGATCTTTGTCAATCTGATGGGTAAAAAATGCTAAGTTGTAGACTTAATTTGCATTTTTCTAATTATGATACAGGCCTAAATTTGAGCAAACTAAAGCAAATTCTTAATGCCCATCTCCAAGAAACCAAAACAATGTAGTTACAATCTATGTAATTATTGACTCAGAGGAGGTTCAAATATAATGCATAGATGGTAAAGGAGACACTTTGTTCCAAAGTTTGAATGTCAAAGAGGGAATCTGAAAGTGAACCTCCTGGGGTCCTCAGTGTGTTAAAAGTTAGCATGTAACACTTTTGGGTGTGTATTTTCAAATGGTATTAATTATATGTTAAAGATGAAATTCAAATCAGATATTTGCTGAGCTGTTGGAACACTGTTAGCGACACTATGCTTTGAACACTACTGATCTAGTTCTCTTTTTACAGAAGGGGAAACTGAGACCCTTCCCTTCTTGTGGGAATCCAGAGCTGTTGGCGAAAGTTTGAAAAAAATATTTTTTTAACCTTTTTTGGGTATCTTTTATTTTGGATGCCCTTTTATTTTGATATAGTTTGACCCACAAGAAGTTGCAAAAATAGTACGGAGAATTCTCATGTACCCTTCACCCAGATCCCGCCAAAGATAACATCATACTCTTTCCGAGTTGCAAAAAATCTTGAAATGTGGGCTACTTTTAAATGCTCTTCCATCCGCATTCACGGCCAATGCAAAAGGTAGTCATATCACAATTGTATTGATAATCCAGATTTCATTATAATGTCCTGGAAAGTATTTTAGTTAGGGCCACATTTGCTCCTGAAATCAATAATCCCCCAAATACAAAGCTTTGAAGTCATAGAAACTGCTTATTCTCAGGTCTGAGATGGAAGGTCTCCTTTGAAGGCCTGGACCCCCTCCATCTTGTGACTCTGTCATCCCCCACAGCTGCACCCGGAGAAGTTCCACTCATGTCCTAAAATCCTTTGGCCTAAAAGACTCTACACACCTACTTCCGACAAATGTGCCATTGGCAGAGCCTAGTCACATGGTCTCAAGTGGCTACCAGGGGGCCAGCCTGGGAAGTGTAGTCCCTGGATGGGCAACCCCTTGTAAACTACAACTCTAGGCTGCAGGTGGAGCAAGTTTTGATGGACAGACAGCTGTCTGCCACAGAAAATTCTGTACTTTGGCTCAGATGATACATCACCAAGGAGATCTAGGAACCTAGGCTTTACTTGAGCTTATTATTATTTAGCTAATTCTAGTGGAGTTTGGTAGTTTTGTTTTGGAATCCGCCTGGTATCCCCTTCTTACTTCTGATAACAGGATAACTTCTTTCCACGTCTTCCTTTTGGCAAAGGTTCTCCCCATTCCACATAATGTTAATCCCAGCCCCCAATCCCAGGGGTCACAAAGGTGTCCTGGGACCCAGACGCAGCCAATATCTTCTACCGTACCGACTTAACTGCAGCTCCTCCAAGCTTTTGTACCAGGTGCATTCTGTTCTTTTTCCCACTTGAAATTCTGTTTCCCACCGTATGTTCAGGAGTGGACCTGGTTTGCGGAGCTACGGTAGCCGCCTTGTGGACCTCAGCTGGCGAGCTTGGGTGTGGAAGCCGGGGTGCTAAGAGCAAAAATAAAAGGAGCCTGGGTTCTTGCTGATGGTACTGAGCCATTGAAACTGCTTTGACACTGCCTCCCTTCTGATTTTTTGTTACTATAATAATAAATGTCCTTCTGATTTCAGCCAGTTCTTTCCAACTTTTTTTGCATCAGAGTACATGATTGAAATGCTAATAATTATCTAGCACACTGGGGTAAACTGGTAGAAATTTTGAGGCATTGGTATGGAAGCTTAAAATCTTTTTTTAAAGATTTTATTTATTTATTTGAGATAAAGAGAGAGAGCATGCACACAAGCGGGAGTGGGGAGCGGCAGAGGGAGAGGGAAGAAGCAGGTTTTCCGCTGAGCAGGAAGCCGGATGTGGGGCTGGATCCTAGGACTTCAGGATCATGACCTGAGCCGAAGGCAGATGTTTAAGCGACTGAGCCAACCAGGCGCCCCTGAAAATGAATCATATTTCTTTATGTTATTCCCTTAAAATGTAAAAAATAAAACAGGAAATTTTCGGAAGTAATTAAGTATTAGAATTTTACAAAAGTTCCTGTTGTAAAGTGTCAGATTTTTATTTTTTATTTTTTAAAAAGGTTTTATTTATTTATTTGAGAGAGAGAGAGAGGGCATGAGCAGGGGAGATGCAGAGGGAAAGGGAGAAGCAGGCTCCCTGCTGAGCAAGGAGCCCAAAGTGGGACTCGATCCCAGGACCCTGGGATCATGACCTGAGCAAAGGCAGATACTCAATGGACTGAGCCCCCCAGGCGTCCCAAGTGTCTGGTTTTTATACAAGAAACTTAAGTTTGTTCCAAAGACATGACTTTTGTGTGTCAGACTTCATGATTCACGTGGGTATACGCAATTCCTATTCAAATATTTTTAGTGATGATCTTGTCACATATTTGATAGGTACCATCAATGAAAAGCATTGTTAGCACAAGGAGGTTTTATAAAAATAGAAAACTGTTTTTTTAAAACAACCTTTCAGAAATTTCCAATACTAATATATATTTTTTAAGGCTCTAATAGCAAACATCTTCTTTCCTCTCATTGATAAATGTTGTGATAATGCAAATGGCCTTCCAGTCCAATCAGACACATAGATGAAATATCCTGTTTCACAATAGTGGGGAAGATTCCATGTGCAGATCTCACAGGCATGGTTGGAGCAATCCCCTGTGGCTCGCCTAAATTCACCAAAAAGGAACAGCTGGGAAAGCAGAGCAGTAACCAAGTTATAAAAAGAGAGCGGAACCACTACTGGGAAATGGACCAACGGTTGTTCTGGCCAGACCCCCCCATCCTGCCAACCAACTCCATGTTGGTTGGCTTGGCCAACATATTCCTTGGGCATCTGGAACACCCAACTCCTCCAGGAGCTCCATGGCGCCTAGGCTGGCTGCTGGAGTGGATCTCCAGCTCGTGGACAACCTTCTCGGCCACCTTCAGCACGTCAAACACCATCAGCGCTTTTCAAGGGAGGACCTAAATGAAGACTGAAGGTGCTTTCTGGGGTGGACGGTCCGCCGCTTTGGTAGTTGTCAGTTTTCTATTGGTTGCTAATGACAGAGATCCAAATGTGAATTGGCTTTAAACAAAGAAGAGAATTTATGACTCTAGCTTCAAGGCTGATTTTATCAGAAAGGGCTTTCTCTTTCTCTTGGCCCTGATTTAGGAAAAAAAATAGATTTATTCATGTGAGGTTTTAAAATTTAGTTTTAATTTTTATCTATGTGATACAGGCATGCAGTTTAAAGAGTTAAGTTATTCTCCAAGGCTCGTTATGGAGAAGAGTGATCTCCCCGCCACTATTTCCCAGGCCCCAAAGGAATTACAGTGTAATTATGTTTAGACAAATATTCAATGTTTACATTGTGTAAATACTAGTTGCAGATGAGCCATAGTATATTCTGATTATTTCCTGTTCTGCACAACTTTTTGTTTTCATTAGAGTTAAAAAAAAATGTCCTTTTCTGTTTGCTTACTCTTTGGTGCATTAACTCATCTGAATTAGTCCTTACCCATTGTGTAAATCTCTTCTCAAGGTATTCAAACACGTGCCCATTTCTATGGATTTCATCTTTTGAAGAAGATTCTTCAATTTGGAGAAAAGCAGCTGAGCACCGATGGTCTTGAGATGGTATCTTCCTCATCCTCCCAGGATTTCTTATGCTTCTTCTTCATGCCAGACCATCTTGTTCTATATCTCTTCCATCTTCACCTTCTTGGTTTTCCCCCTTTTTTGGTGTGCTAGATTCTTGTGATGAAGTACAAGGGAGGTACATTTTAAGATTTAACACATATATCCTACTTTATGATGATTAGTGTTGAAAATTCCAGGCTAGGTAGAATATTACTCAGCAATAAAAAGAAATAAACTACTGATAGATGTAAAAACTTAGAAGAATCCCAAAGACATTGAGTTGGGTGAGAGAAGCCAGTGTCAAAATATTAGCTATTGTGACCCCATTTATGTGGCATTCTCTAAAAGACAAAATGATAGTGATGGAGAATAGATCAGTGCTTACCAGGGTTTAAAAGGAGAGGGGAGGGTTTGACTACATGGGGACAACATGAGGGGATATTTTAGGGTGCTGGAAATGTTCTGTTTCCTGATTGTGCTGGTGGTCATCCAAATCTATGCATGTGTTAAAATTCATAGAACTATACACTGCAAGAAAAAAAAATCTCACTATATTGTACTATATGAAAACCTATTCTAGGGGTGCCCGGGCAGCTCAGTTAAGCATCCTACTCTGGATTTCGGCTCAGGTCATGATCTCGGGGTCCTGGGACTGAGCCCCAAGTCAGACTCCCCACTTAGCAGAAGTCTGCTTGCCTCGCTCTCCCTCTGCTCCTTCCCCTGCTCGCTCTCTCTGAAATAAATAAATAAATCTTAAAAACCCCCGCCTCATTCCACGTTAAAATTATAGTTGCTTCTTCTTATTTGCTACCTTTGTGTTCTACAGTTACCATGATGCTGACTTAGGGAACAGTGTTACTAGGTGAAATACAGACTTGGGTCCCTTTGAGCCTCTGGTCATGATATTTTCATCAATCTATCAGTGCATAACCTTATGCATGTTACTGTTTAAAGACACTCATTTAATATATATTGTTGATTCATTAGGACTGAACTCTGCCAATAGCACTGTTATTTATGCCTGAACAAACCTGATCTAACACACCAACATTTTCTGTAAGCACATCCCAGCCTTCCTGGATGTAGGAGCTCTAGACAGCACTTCATCATTATGCTTGGGACCATTTTATTATTATTATTTTAATTAAGTAATCTCTACGCCCAACATGGGGCTCGAACTCACGACCCCAAGATCAAGAGTCACGTGTTCCACTGACTGGGCCAGCCAGGTGCCCAGCTTGGGGCCATTTTAAACACTTTGAAACAAAAAACCCACAAAAAATGCATAGAATGTGGCACCAAGCAGACTGAAGAGGACTCTGGCTCAGCTGACATGAGGAGGCAGATCGTTACCTTGGTTGACCTCAGCTGGGTGTCCCTCTTGCCCCTCTCTGCACATGTCCCTGAACAACCAGGAAAACATTTCCATGATTGATTTCAGTGTTAAAAGAAATTTGAGCCAGTAGGTAAATTCCAAATACTGAATCTGGGCATAATGAGGATCAACTGGAATTGTCCCTGAGAAATTTGAAGGCTTTGTTCCATTGTTTCTGTGTTTCGCAAGTCCCAGATGACTTAAGTCTGATGCCATTCTGACTGTTGGGTTTTTAGATGAAAACTTGTTTTTTCACTAGCTTTTAGCTGTATTTCCTTGTCCCTTAGGAACCTGGAATTTCATGACGTTTACTGGGGGTGCCGATTTGCACCCATTGCACGGGGACCCAGAGGAGCCCTGTCATCTAATAGTGTCCTCTGCTGTGAGTTCTGGGACATTGCATCGAGTTTTTTTTCTTCCTCTGTTTTCTCTGTTCTCTTGCTAGAACTCCTGGCATTTGGAACTGGAGCTCCTGCCCCGGTCCTATCATTATGTATCATTTCTCTCTAATTTCATGTCTTGGTCTTTTTGCTTTACCTTCTGGGACGTTTTCTCTACTGTATCTTTCAGGCTTTCTAGGTAGTTTTCTAGGTAGATAACAAGCCACTTAGTGTTTTAAGCCACGACATTTGTGGTAATTTGTTACAATAGCAGTAGGAAACTGCCCCACACCTCATTTTGCATGTTCATTCCAATATTCCTCATCTGGGAATATGTCTGTTCTTTGGATTCTCCTTTGAATGGGTTCTAACACCTCCCAAAGGAAACCTGCCCTGCTAACACCTTGAACTTAGCCCAGTGAGGCTGAGTTTGGACTTCTGGGCACCTGGACTATAAGATACTGAATCTGTATTGTTTCAAGCCACGAAGTTTGTGGTGATGTGGTTGAGCAGAGGACACTGAGACACTTCCCTCTGCTGACTGATTTTAGGAGTGAGAGGACACTCAGCTTTGGCACACAGGGCCGTTTAGAACCAGTGTCCGAGACGGACATGTTGATGTACAGAAGTGCCTGAATGACTCACTAACTTAAGAAATAACTCAAAAGGAAGCCTGCAGCCTAAAATAAAGTCGGCTTTTATTGTATCAGGATCACTTACATGGTTTTTGAAAGGCATGCAAGTCCCCAAATTCCTATTCACGTAGCAGAAATTGAACTAAAAGTGTGAGAAACAGAGATCCTGTTGGGTCAGCATGAATGTCTGCCCGACCTCCCATCATCCTAGGACAGAAAGTCAGTGTTAAAAACCATGTCCAGGTGTCAAAGGTAGAAGGAAGGTGTGCTGTGATAGTCACTGACTTTAATCTCCTTGCCCACATCGTAAAGAGGACTTCATGGTTGAAACATCACAACTGACTTCCTTTTTGATTTTTACCAGAGCTTTCGCCTTTCTCTTCATTTTTTTTTTTTTTTTTTTTTTTGCTGGCAGGTGTATGACATATTTTTTCCCAAAAAAACTTACTCAGCACTTCAAAGTGTCATTACTCTTTAGCCCTGTGTCCTAGCATATTTAGCTCAAGTTAAAAAGAAAAAGAAAAAAGGTTGGCTTTGGTCTCTGCACTTGGCTGACCAGGCCTAGAATGAAGAAGAAAAAAAAAATGAGCAGAATTGACTAAGAAGATTCAGGCAGGTCTCATAGCAGCTCATTTTTGACATAAGTTCCACATATTTATTCCTTGTTTTTTTTTTTTTTTTTCTTAGTGGCCTCCTACCTGGAAACTGCTTAAAAGACACATGAATAACTTAGTTTAGGCCCTGGCTTCTCTTGTGGGTTGAATTGAATCCCCCCCCCCCAAAAAAATATGTTGAAGACTACCCCTCACCTTATTTGGAAACAGGGTCCTTGGGGATGTAAGTAAGGGTGAGATCCTGCTGGAGAAGGTTGGGCCCTAAAACCAATAGGACTGGCGTCCTCAGCAGAAGGGAAGAGACACGGACAGACAGACAGACACACAGGAGAATGCCGTGTAAGGACAGCGGCAGAGACTGGAGAGATGCAACTACAAGCCAAGGCATGCCAAGGATTGCCAGCAGCACCAGCAGCCGAGAAAAAGACATGGGACAGATTCTCCCCTATAACCTTCAGAGAGAACATGGCCCGGCTGCCATCTTGATTTTGGACTTCTGGCCTCCAGAGCGGTGAGAGATACATTTCTATTGTTTTAAGTCACCCATTTGGTGGGGCTTTGTTACAGTGGCCACAGGAAATGAATATAGCTTATCAATCACGGCACTATTGACATCTGGGTCTGGAGAATTCTTTGTCATGGGGGCTGCCCTGTGTATCGTAGGTTATTTAACAGAATCCCTGGCCTCCACCCACTAGATGCCAATAGGACCTGCCCACTTGTGACAACGAACAGTATCTGCAGATACGGTCAAGTGTCCCCTGGGGACAAAATCACCCCTGTGATTGTGGTTGAGAGCCACTGGTTTATAGTTTAGGAATCTTCTGTCATTGCAATTATAGGGGTGTAGCCAGAAGCACTGATTAGAATGAACCTTGTTCATGCTTTTGACCAATAAACCACTTCTAGTTGCTGACTACCCTTGGTGGAGTGCTTCTTTCCCAAACAGCACCCTCAAGTTCTGCCCTCGATCCTGGTGTGTCTCTCTTCTCTGGGCAGTTGGTGGACTTGGGTTTTCTGTGTTTCCCTCCCTGGGCCACGCCTGAATGCTTAGAACAACACCCACCTCCGCGCGGCGGCAGACCACCAGCCTCACACCATCTCAGGGGGCACAGCTTGGTACAAGTGCAGATTTCTGGGCAGAGAATATTGACTCTGAATATATGGGGGTGGGAGCCCAGAACAGATATTTTCAGCAGCCTCCCCATGTGAGTGCTACGGAAGCCAGACTAAGTTCGCCTTAGGAAACAGAAAACACCATGAATCGAAACGTGCTTGGTTTCTGCCCTTCATGTATATTTAAGGGAAGCTTCTGGGTAACAGTTATACTGTAAAGTCCCTTCAAACAGACTGTGTGTAGACGTTTGCTCAGGATTTATGTCCAGGGAGGCTCGGGGCTGGAGTGGAGGAACACTGAGGACAGCAGTTGGTCCCTCTGAAAGGATTCAAAGCTGTGTGTTCCCTTGGATTGCAGGGGCTATGTGAGTCATGGTGGACAGAAGTGGGAAGGTAGCTGTGGATGATTACAAAGAAGCTGGGTGCAGGGAGCCTGTTCTAGGCATCTGCTGCTTCCTGTGTCCTCAGAGACCAGGCTGGACCCACCCTTCTGCCCCAGCTCGCTCAGCACATGGCTATTGCCTGTAGGTTTGACATATCATTCTTCTCCAAATGGCCTGCGTTCCCTCCTTCACTTGTTGGTAGGACTGTATCCACAGATGAGAAACAGAGAGGTGACTAAAGGGAAGGAGAGAAATGTCCTAATGGGCTCTCTGCTCTTACATGGGAGAGGGATGCCCTTTCTTAGAAATTTCTCAGCTGGGGCGCCTGGGTGGCTCAGATGGTTAAGCGTCTGCCTTCGGCTCAGGTCATGATCCCAGGGTCCTGGGATTGAGCCCCGCATCGGGCTCCCTGCTCTGGGCGGGAAGCCTGCTTCTCCCTCTCCCACTCCCCCTGTTTGTGTTCCCTCTCTCGCTGTGTCTCTCTCTGTCATATAGATAAATAAATAAAATCTTTTTTTTAAAGAAAGAAATATAGTGGGCGCCTGGGTGGCTCAGTTGGTTAAGCGACTGCCTTCGGCTCAGGTCATGATCCCAGGGTCCTGGGATCGAGTCCCGCATCGGGCTCCCTGCTCGGCAGGGGGCCTGCCTCTCTCTCTCTCTCTCTGTCTCTTATGAATAAATAAATAAAATCTTTAAAAAAAAATTTCTCAGCTGACCCCTTCTCATATCTTACTGCATGGGGGTCCCCTGGCCCCTCCCAGCTGGAGGGCAGGTGGGGGAATTATTTGGTCCCAGTCTCTTTGGTGGGAGGTGATCAGCGGAGGAGAGGGAAGGTAAGGACTATGAGATCATTCAGCAAGGCTACCACAGCTCCCTGCTTCCCTCTTGCTCACTAACCACAGCATCCCTTCCAGGAGACAGCATGGTGCAGCTTCTCCTCTCCTCACATTTCCAGTGATGGCTGAGCTCCCATTACAGATGGGCACCCAGATCCTTGCTCCTCTAGCTGATCCCACTTGAAGTGTTTCTGGTGAAATACGAGATAAAAGAGATGTAAGTGCAAAGAAATAATTTTGAACTTCTTGGTAAAAAAAATTTTGGAAAAGCCTAGATTTTATGCCAGTGAAGACTTATCTACTATTTATTTTCCATCTTCCCGTAGTATCTAACATTGTGTTCTGAGCTGAAATGGAATGGAAAACGGAGGCCTGACAGAAACAAGGCAAAACAAAGCACAATCCACCAACTAGTACCCTTAAAGAGTACATGAAAACTGCCCTAGTAACTAAGGACATAAACATAAAGACAACTAAATAATTGTAAAGCTTAAAGGAACCTAGGGATCCTTTAATTATTTTATTTATTTATTTTTAAAGATTTATTTATTTATTTTAGAGAGAGAGAGAGAGTGTGCACAAGTTGGGGGGAGGGGCAGAGGGAGAGGGAGAGAGAATCTCAAGCTGACTCTGCACTGAGCGCAGAGCCCCATTCCCAGCTCAATACAGGGCTGGATCTCATGACCCTGAGATCGTGGCCAGAGCTGAAATCAAGGGTCGGATGCTCAACTGACTGAGCCACCCAGGCACCCCCTTAGGGATCTTTTATTTTATTTTTTAAAGATTTTATTTATTTATTTGAGAGATAGAGAATGAGAGAGAGAGAGAGAGAGTGTGAGCGTATGAGAGGGGGGAAGGTCAGGGGGAGAAGAAGACTCCCTGCTGAGCAGGGAGCCCGATGCGGGGACTCAATCCTGAGACTCCAGATCATCACCTGAGCCGAAGGCAGTCGCTTAACCAAGGCGCCCAGGCGCCCCACTAATCCCATTCTTGAGAGCTCCCCCTCATAACCTAATGACCTCCCGAAGACCCTGCCTCCAAACACTATCATACTGGGAATTAGGATTTCAACATATAAGTTTTGGTGGTGGTGGTGGTGGTGGGGAGACATGAACATTCAGTCTGTAACAGCCGTCTAGAACTGCTGTGTTTAAGATGGCAGCCCCTAGCCACGTGTGGCCACTGAGCCCTTGAAATGTGGCTAGTCCAAACTGAAATATTCTCTAAGTGTGAAATAACACACCAGGTTTTGAAAACTCAGTACCAAAAAAAAAAAATGTGAAAGAACTCATTAGTAATTTTTAATATTGATTACATGTCAAAATGGTATATTTTGACTGTAACGGGTTAAATGAAATGTATAATCAAAACTATTTCATGTGTTTATTTTTGCTTTTGTAGAAAGGTAGCTACTAGAAAACTTCAAATGACACAGATGGATGGCATTCCATTTTGATTGGACAGAACTGGTTTATACCCTTGCACTCATGAGTTAAGGACATCGGTCAAGGCTTTTCCAGCTCTACCTGATCCCAGGCAAAACTGGCATCAGAAGCTTGGGGTGGACAAAGAACCCAAGTGCTTGGCTGGAGGGAGTAGGAGCGTCCTGGGACCCTGTGTGCAGGTACACGGGAAAGGGACCCACAAGGGTCGTATACTGATGTCTGCTCTAATCTGTGTAATACTTGTCCCAGGAGTTAGTTATTTTCTCATTTATGTAAACTTTATTTACTTATTTACTTACTTATTTATGTATGTATTTATTTACTTAGTAGGCTCCACACCCAGCATGGAGCCCAACGCAGGGCTTGAACTCATGACCCTGAAATCAAGACCTGAGCCAAAATCGAGTCTGATGCTCAACTGACAGAGCCCCCAGACTCTTCTGTATAAGCTTCTTTTAAAACAAAAGTTCATTGTAAGCAATACCTATTGTGACATCTCAGGCTTGGAACACGAGTAATATTTATTTCTAAGACATTAAAATAAACACAAAACTATTAACATAGAATCATATTTATCTCCTGTCCCACCTATGGTGCACATTTTGGAACATTCTGGCAACAATCAATGTTTGTTAATCTTCAGCAAAGGAATTCTCTCAAAAGAATAGTCAGTCATTCTCTGATATGTGTAATTATGACTTTCCTTTTCTTCGATTTTACGAAGCCATTTGAATTTCTCCAATGTGTTCCTTTGACACTTAATGCAATGTTTATGCAACAATCATAAAAATTAATTGTCTTCCTTCTTGAAACTATTTAAAATCCTCATCCTTGGCCCTGCCTTATTGACATGTGCACATTAAAATATGACTATGTGACAATAATAATTTTACAGCAATGAATAACTGTCAAATTAATTATGTTAAAATAGTAATTTGTCTGCTTCCTTTCAGATATATATATATATATATATATATATAATTATTAACTTGGGGGAAGTGTGCAGAAAATGTTAAGTATATTAGAGCTGTGGTTCAATCTCAGAAGTGATGTTTATTTTTTCTTCTGGAATGTATTATTTGGGAGTTTCCTTTTTGTCAGAATCTGTCACTTGGTGGTCAGTGAGTTTTAGGGAAATTCCGCACTTTTACTTTTCAAACCAGGGGCTAGGAGGTGTTAATGGCCATATCACCAGAACTTTCTGTTCATGAAAACTTTGTGGATTTTCTTTGGGAGGGGACAGTTTTTCCTGTCAGGATAAGGATCATACCATCTTCTAGTTTTGTTTGTTTGCCAGAATATCTATGCCGCTAAAAATAGGAAGCATGTATGCTTCTTTTGGTTCTTCACATATTGTCTTAAATATACATCTGTGGAGAATCCCTCCCAATTTAGGAGTCGCATTTTTGGTAGTATTCTCTGTCTTCATCTCAGATGGTGTAAAGAGATGAACTGAATCTCTATTTTTTATTTTTGTAATTATCCTTAGTTTATACCTTTTACACAAATTCTGTTTCATGTATGTATTTTCACAGTACTCGGTAAATGGATTTGGTGAAAAGCACGGTGGATATTGTGGGGTTTGTGGACATAAATGGGGGCTCTGGCAGGTTGAGGTTTAGCTCCCAAATGCCTCTCTATTGTAATATGGTCATATTGCAAAATTTCTTACTAGAAATGATAGGGTTCAGCGTTCTGCATGATTTTCCTAAAGGCCTGGGAAACATGAGAGATAATTAGAGCAGTTAAATGTGGCTGTTGGCAGAGCCTAGAGACACCAGTCTGTTCCCGGGGCCCCTCACTAATCCCTGGATAGCTGGCAGCCTCCCTCTCTCCTGTGGGGCCAGCTCATCTCCAATCCTCTGGGTCTGTTTTGGGCAAACAGCTCCTCTCTCCCCTAGGCTAGGACTTGCCTCTGAGCAACGAGCTCTCCCTCTCTCCTTCCCCTTTCCCTTCTTTTCTTCTGCCCACATTTCCCCTTTTAGAAGGCGGGCTTGGGACTAGGGTGAATCCTGCAAGGGTGGGGGAGGGGTCCTGTCCTTCCTTAAATTTTTGATAGGTGTTCATCATGATTTTTTGCATTGACTTTGATTTAAAAAATGTTGTGTTAAAATATTATTTATCTTGATGATGGAGCTTTTTGGTGCCACCTTAAATTTTGTACCTGAGAGGAGGGTCTCACTTGCCTCACCTTAATCCCCTGCCCTGCCTCTGAACTCTTTCCTGAGAAACTGAAGTATTTGCCTCCCGAAAATCCTTGATAATTACTGAATCTGGGTAATGAGTATATGGGGAGTCATACTGTCTGTGTTTGTATTTTTCCAATAAAAAACACAACTTTACAAATACAATACAAATACATATATATTTATATATAGTAGAGAAAGCTTTGTTGTATTGCTTCACATATATATTAAGTGTAAACATAAGTATTAATAATAACTTTTTTCTTATATTAAAAGTTTCATATTTACATTGTAAAAATTTGGAAAATGTTTTTTCAGGTATAATGAAAAAGATTAAAGTTACTCTTAAATCCCACATTCAGAGGATTATCGATAATATTTTTATATATCTCTGTCTTGTGTTTTGCTTGTGTGTGTCTTTGCTTCTCCCTCTCCCACTCCCCCTGCTTGTGTTCCCTCTCTCACTGTCTCTCTCTCTGTCAAGTAAATAAATAAAAAATCTTAAAAAAAAAAAAAGGAAAGGCCCATTAGCATGGTGATTTAGGACTCCAAAATTTGAGATCACTATTTTATAATATATGCAATTGGCACCTTTCACTCTTGCTTACTATATTATGTCATTAACCATTCATAGAAGGATTAAAAATAAGTTCTTTTATGTCTAATTCTGATTACAAAAGGAATATATGTTAATTTTAGAAAATTCTATGTTTTTATATGAATGTGCACTACCAAAGTATCATTATACTATACAGACTATGTTGCATTATATATTCTTTTTTTTTTTTTTTTTTTTTTAATTTTTTTTTTTTAAATTTTTTTTTTTTTTTTTTTTTTTTTTTAAGATTTTATTTATTTATTTGAGACAGAGAGAATGAGAGACAGAGAGCATGAGAGGGAGGAGGGTCAGAGGGAGAAGCAGACTCCCTGCCGAGCAGTGAGCCCGATGCGGGACTCGATCCCGGGACTCCAGGATCATGACCTGAGCCGAAGGCAGTCACTTAACCAACTGAGCCACCCAGGCGCCCGCATTATATATTCTTATGCAACAAGAAATCACGAATATTTTTCCATGTCAGTAATATTCCATGATCTTTAACGGCTATCTTATATTCCATCAAATTAATACAGATTAGTGTGTTGGTTAAGATTATGGGCTTTGTCAATGTCCACAATAGCCAAACTATGGAAAGACCCAAGATGTCCATCGACAGATGAATGGATAAAGAAGATGTGGTATGTATATACAATGGAATATTATGCAGCCATCAAAAGGAATGAGATCTTGCCATTTGCAACGATGTGGATAAAACTGGAGGGTGTTATGCTGAGTGAAATAAGTCAAACAGAGAAAGACATGTATCATATGACCTCACTGATATGAGGAATTCTTAATCTCAGGAAACAAACTGAAGGTTGCTGGAGTGGGGGGTGGGGTGGGAGGGTTGGGGTGACTGGGTGATGGACATTGGGGAGGGTATGTACTATGGTGAGTGCTGTGAATTGTGCAAGACTGTTGAATCATAGACCTGTACCTCTGAAACAAATAATACATTTTATGTTAAAAAAATAAAAGAAGAAGAAGATAGAAGGAAGGGGAAAATGAAGGGGGGGAAATTGGAGGGGGGAGACGAACCATGAGACACTATGGACTCTGAGAAACAAACTGAGGGTTCTAGAAGGGAGGGGGGTGGGGGGATGGGTTAGCCTGGTGATGGATATTAAAAAGGGCACGTACTGAATGGAGCATTGGGTGTTATACGCAAATAATGAATCAGGGAACACTACATCAAAAACTAATGACATAATGTATGGTGATTAACATAATATAATAAAAAAAGATTGTGGGCTTTGTCTTCCTTTTTAAAATTTTTTTTAAAAAGATTTTATTATTTGTCAGAAAGAGAGAATGGCAGGCTGAGGGAGAAGCAGGCTCCATGTTGAGCAGAGAACCTGACATGGGACTCTACCCCAGGACCCTGAGATCGTGACCTAAGCTGAAGGCAGACACTTAACCGACTGAGCCACCCTGGTGTCCTGTGGGCTTTATCTTCTTGATTGTCTGGGTCTGTTCCCTGCTCTACTTCTCCTTTTTTTTTTTTTTAGAGAGGGCAGGGAGGGGCAGAGGGAGAGGGAGAGACAGAATCTTAAGTAGGCTCTATGAGCAGCATGGGGTGCCTGATGTGGGGCTCAATCTCACAACCCTGAGATCATGACCTGAGAGGAAATTAAGAGTTGGAGGCTTAACTGACTGAGCCACCCAGGTGCCTCCCTGCTCTACTTCTCACTAGCTGTGCATCTGGGACAAGTTACTGGAATGACTCATGTCTCTGTCTCCTTACCCGTAATGGTAGAAAGTTACAGTACATACCTCACGGGTAAAGAAGAGTGCATGAACCAATGTCTGTTAAGCCCTTGGAACAATGCCTAGCATATTGTAAGTAAATAATCAATGAAGGTTTAAAAATAATTTAATTACTTAATCCTCTCTGACTAGATGTTTAGGTTGTTTCCCACTTTTTGTTTTTTAAAGTAGTGCTGTGAGCATCATCTTTTTCTTAGGCTAAGTTCTCAGAAGTGGAAATACTAGACTATAGAACACAGATGTTTGTAAAGCTCATGATAGACAATACAGATGTGCCCTCTGGAAAGGGTTGTGCCAACTTCTGTTCCTGTCATCAGCTGAAATATTTTCAATACCCTTTTGCCAAGTTAGATATTATTATTATTATTTTACATTTCTTTCGCTAGATAATCTGTCTTTTTCCTTTCCTAGTCCCTGATATGCACACCTGTGTTAGAATTATCCCTCTATACCTCAAGTAAATGACATTTTTTTCATTCATTGCTGAACCAGTGCATAAAGTGAGTACTGTTTAAAGTGATAGTGTCTTCATGAAAAAGTGTTCAACATCACTTGGCATCAGGGAAATCCAAATCAAAACCTCAGTGAGATGCCACCTCACACCAGTCAGAATGGCTAAAATTAACAAGTCAGGAAATGACAGATGTTGGTGAGGATGTGGAGAAAGGGGAACCCTCCTACACTGTTGGTGGGAATGCAAGCTGGTGCAACCACTCTGGAAAACAGTATGGAGGTTCCTCAAAAAGTTGAAAATAGAGCTACCCTATGACCCAGCAATTGCACTACTGGGTATTTACTCCAAAGATACAAATGTAGGGATCCAAAGGGGTATGTGCACCCAGTGTTTATAGCAGCAATGTCCATAATAGCCAAACTATGGAAAGAGCCAAGATGTCTATCAACAGATGAATGGATAAAGAAGAAGTGGTATATATATACAATGGAATATTATGCAGCCATAAAAAGGAATGAAATCTTGCCATTTGCAATGACGTGGATGGATCTAGAGGGTATTATGCTAGGCGAAATAAGTCAATCAGAGAAAGACAAGTATCATATGATCTCACTGATATGAGGAATTCTTAATCTTAGGAAACAAACTGAGGGTTGCTGGAGTGGAGGGGGGTAGGAGGGATGGGGTGGCTGGGTGATAGACATTGGGGAGGGTATGTGCTATGGTGAGCACTGTGAATTGTGTAAGACTGATGAATCACAGACCTGTAACTCTGAAACAAATAATACATTATGTTAAAAGAAAAAAAAGAAGAAGATAGTAGGAAGGGAAAAATGAAGGGGGGGTATCAGAGGGGGAGATGAACCATGACAGACTATGGACTCTGAGAAACAAACTGAGGGTTTTAGAGGGGAGGGGGGTGGAGGGATGGGTTAGCCTGGTGGTGGGTATTGAGGAGGGCACGTATTGAATGGAGCACTGGGTTTTATACGCCAACAATGAATTATGGAACACTACATCAAAAACTAATGATGTAATGTATGGTGACTAACATAACATAATAAAATAAAATTAAAAAAATAAAAAAATAGAAATAAAATGTTAAAAAAATAAAGTGATAGTGTCTTTTCTTTAAGTAGACACAGGTAAGAGTGAATGTTCTTTCCCTCATATCCTGCTCACCACAATAACCATTAACAGGTTGTTTGGTATTCTTCTGGACCGTTCAAATAATCATTTAAAAATAATACAGTGACAGGAGCATCTGGGTGGCTCAGTCGGTTAAGCATCTGCCTTCAGCTCAGGTCATGATCCCAGGGTGCTGGGATCAGAGTCCTGCGTCGGGCTCCCTGCTCAGCGGGGAGTCTGCTACTCCCTCTGTCTGCCACTCCCCCAGCTTGTGCTCTTTCACTCTCTCTCAAATAAATAAAATCTTTTAAAAAATAATAGTACAGTGACTCATATATTCTTGTAAAAATGCAAACAATGTTCAAATATATCTATGAGTACTTATTTCTAGATGACATCTTAGGATTCTTACTGAATGCAGAATGCTTTCTGTGTTTACCACCATGTCATGGATGTGTCCACACAGGTATATGTGGATCTGCTACATTTTTCAAAATGTCTGCAAAGCATTCTATATCCTGCTTACGTGACTCTAATCAAAACTGATTAGCTATTCCCTATTGATGGACAATTGCCTCCAATTTGTTAATACTATAATTTGGTATATTCGACATCTTTGTACCTATGTTTTTGCTTATTTGTATGTGGATAAATATCTCAATGTTCACTTGTTGGGGTGATTCTTTTAAAAATACGAATGCAGTCAGTAAACAAAGACAGATAAAGTTAAGATTTGAGACAATACGGTTATAATCTCTCTTCTTCCCCCAGTGGTTGTGTGAGGTATTCCAGCATCAATAATAAATGTGCTTAATTAAAAATGAAAATTAGCCAAACAAAAGAAGCCAGATTTCAGTTTTAAATTCTTATTTACAAGCATTAATTGTGGGTTTTTTTTCCCTTGCCTTCACTGTGAACTTTAATTTTTAACTGTAACCTAAACCACCTTTAAAACAAATCATTTATTCCAAAGGTTTACAATGTCATAATTGCCTGGTTATTTGGATGATGGATGTGTTATATCTTGTGAAATTTATGTCAACATGCATTATCTGAACCACCAAAGATGAGAACACTGCATGGATAAATATGATAAAAACTATGATGGATTTAGAAGCCTGGTGCTCAGGTTTGCTATTTTGTCATTTTTATTGTATTGTTGGGTCAAAAATGTAAAAGAAGGCCAGCAAAGGAACTGTTAATGTGCCTTGTGGAGTTTTTTTTTGCCTGGGAAGCAGGTAATTCTAGCCTAGGAGCTCTTGAATGCTTTACAAGTAATAGGAACCAAGTGGGAAAAGCATGTTTTATATTTTAATGCCGACATCTTCATAGAAAAAAAAAATTAAAGATTCAGAATACTCGGCTGTGATTCAGTACCTAAACACTTCCTGGGGTGTTTCAGAATCCCCCGGAGACCCATAAATGCTTCTGTGCTGGAGGTTCCCGAAGTCGCTGCACACTTAGGCCAGTTTATCAAACTAACGAGCTCAAGAGTGATGCTATTTCAGGTTCAACTCCACGAGGGAGGGACAGAGAGAAAACAAAACCAAAATTCAGACAGGAGAGTAATCCTAAGGGCCAACCTGACAAAATATTTATTAACTCATACATACCAAATCTTACCCAGAGTGATACTCTTTGCGGAGATTTGACTCTACAAATCTTATGCTAGTTCCTCATCAAAGCCTCACAGATGAAGCATGATGGTTTTCACACTGGGTGATGTGTGTGGGTCTAGACTTAAAAAACAGTACTGTATGGCTTTCTCCACGGACAGAATCCTTGCAAATAGCTGGGGAAGAGATAGAATGTATTTTTCTCTTGTCAAGTGCCTAATGCTTCATCTCTCAAATAACAGAAGGGGGAGGAGGTTTTAAAATTCATTTAGAGGACTTTTCCTTTACTTTGGAATTTGAATGATGGGTTGGGTTGGGGGGAAATAGTGAGTTTTTGTGTTATTTGTGTCATCAAAATAACCATTATATTAGAACATGAGATAATCCATAGATAATGAGAGAAGAATACGGAGTTTATATAATTGTGTATTTCTGGGGCACTTGGGTGGCTCAGTCGGTTAAGCATCTGCCTCCGGCTCAGGTCATGATCCTGGAGTCTCGGGATTGAGTCCCGCGTCGGGCTCCCTGCTCAGCGGGGAGCCTGCTTCTCCCTTTCTCTCTGCTGTTCCCCCTGCTTGTGCTCTCTCTCTCTCTCTCTGTGTCAAATAAATTGAAAAAAAATGTGTATTTCTTAAAAGCTTTGTTACCATTACTCTCTAGGTGAAATTAGGCACATGCTGGGTACACTTGTGTAGACAGAAAATATCGTGTGATCTGAAATGGAAAGGCGATCTTAATAGGCTTACCTCATGCAATGCTGAATGTTTTGAGATTCAGCTCGTGTTTAAATGGATTCTTCCAACATTGTCAAATGAACGTGGAAACATTTTCTCGGAGGTGACTTACTACAGTATGGTTTTACCATTGACAATATAACCACATTAGAATTTTTGAGCTGTAAATGTGTTATGTTAGTGCTACAAATTTGGGTTCTTTTTCCTTTGTTTTCACGTTTTTTTCTTCTTTTTCTCCCCCCTGCCTCCTCCAGCAAATTCATGGAAGTAGGAGGCCTTCTGTATTAATTACATTATCTGCTTCTTTTTAAACTTTTCTTTGGGACACATTTTCCACATAGAATTAGAATGAGGCATGAAACAATTTTAATTAGTCCTCTACTTTTTTCTTGTTTGGTGGTAGAAAAACTAAAGAAATACAAACAAATAAAATCTGCTAATATTTCTTACCCTTTATATCTGTGCTCAAGAGAAGACATTTTTCCTGGAATGGCATTTAAGAAAAAAAAAAAAAAAAGAATGCCAAGTATAATGTACATAACTCTCGCTTTCTTGGTTACATCTCTTTAAACTTTAAGACATTATTATTTACATTAATGTTTGAAGTCTTTCCTCTTGAGGAACTACCTATGTGGTTTTTTTTGTTTGTTTTTGTTTTTTTTGCATACTGGCCTTGGCTTCAATAGTCATATTTTGTAAATGATGATGGCAAAATTTATGTTCTTAGAACTTCAGGCCATGATTCATTCTATTTTGAACCTAAACAAGAACATTTCTTTCCCAACGGAATGGCCATGCCTCACATTTATCCTAGCTGCACGATCGACGATTTTTGCCTTAAAAAGGCATGATTGTCTGATCATGTTTTTATCATCAGTATTTTCATACACAAGTCATGAAGCCCAAGGATTTCCTCATGCTCAGCATACACTTACTTATTTATCTTTTTGCTGTATGTGCTTGATACTTTTGGGAAGAAGACTTTGGATTTAGGATAAACTTAAAGCCTAGGTTGGCAATGAAGTATATGTTTCTTTGCTATAATGCTGGAAGCCAAAAGAGTGTGAAAAGGCCCTTCAGGGAAGCAAATGCTGCTCACTTGAAATGTGTAGAGCAGGGCTTCTGGCTAAGGGATAAGAAAAATGGTCATATTACCACCACTTTACATTCGTGTGACCTTTTATATTGTGGTCACATTTGTCTCCCTTCCCCACCCCTCAACATTCACCTTCCCCCTCCTCACACTGTATCCTGATTTCTTTTTTGAAATTATCTTTCCTCCATGAGCATGGTCAGAGTGTTCTGACTTCCCACTATAGAGGCCAAGGAGGCCCCTTCCCGGAACTTCTTGTTCCAGTGCAGCCCAGCGTGGACAGGTGGCTCAAGGCCAGCCAACCAGATTCTCTCTCCCGGGACTTTGAATCGTGAGCGTGACTCACAGATGGAAAGATGCTCCAAAGGCAGTGGCCGCCGATCGGTGAGATGCGTTAGGTCCTGCCTTGTTCCTGATCTTTGTTCGTGCCTGATTTTGCAGCTTTCCCATAAATTCTGGAGGCTTCTAAATATCCCTCTGGTGAATTTACTTTTTGCCTTTGCTAGCCAAACAACAGTGGCCAAACAGTTTCTGTTTCTTGCCACCAAAGAACTCTGAGTGATAGAGCGTGGGTCTCTCATTCACCAGATCAGAGTGGTGAGCATGTGTCACCATCCCATTTTACATATTGGGAACTGTGGGTTCAGAGAGGCTGAACGACGTGCCCCAAATCTCACAGCGAGTAAATGACAGAGCCGTGATCTATTCTCATGGTTTTGACCTCTGCTTTGGAGGTACGTCTGCAAAGGTAATTTCGATTTCCTTTAGTGGCAAAGCTTTACTTCAATACCAAACAGCCTCATGTTTGCATCTTGGCCAATGGCTGAAACTCTGAGCTTTATGACTGGGGGATAATAATACCTATGAATGGGGGACAATAATATCTACTCCAAAGGACTGTTGTGAGGACCATGTAAGATAATGATCTTGGGCAGCATGTAGTGTTGGTCTTGGCATGCAATATGTGCTCAATAAACATAACTCCCAAATGAGTAGTTACAACATTAAGATTCAGGCTCTCTGGATGTTGTATGGGCAAGTCTAATAGAAATAAAGTTCCTTAGTAGTAGGAAAGCTTGTATGATGGAGAAGAATCCTTAAAACAATGGCCCTAGCTGGGTTTGACTGGGATGTATGGCCCAACCTTCCTGGGCCTTTCCTATATCAGGTGCCCACTTCTCCTGACCCAGTTTGGGAGCCACTGGGCATACACATCTCTCCCGCCTTCCTGTGGGGACCAAGGACAACCTGGCATAGCTCTTCCCCCTTGAAGATTTTTGCAAGACTTCGTTGAGCCATGTCCTTAAGCAAGGAGATTTATTGCACTGCCAAGCACATGAGGCAATGGACTGGGGTGGACAGAAGTCTCAGAGTTAAATCCTGGTTCCACCCCTCACTGGCTCTGTGACTTTAGGCCAGCAGCTTAAACTTCTGAGCCACAATTTCCTCTAGTACCAGGGTTTGTGGGTGTCCAGCTTCCCCTTCAATACTTTTGTGAATTTCTGGGAGACTTTGATCCAGACCCCATCTGCTAGACGAGGAGGGAGAAGTCTTGGAAAAATGAAGTTTTCTCAAAAGGTTCTTTCGAATGGCAAGAGATTATCTTAAAACTAGGAGACTGAGATACCTTAATGGATGAGTTTGTTTGCTTTTCCCTACTGTGGGTTCCAGAACTGGGCTGTCCAATGGAACCATCTGTGATGGAGGGCATGGTCTATATCTGCACTGTCCAATATCATAGCCACTAACCACATGGGCTGTTGGGTGGTTGAAATGTGAGTAAGTGTGACTGAGAAACTGAATTTGTAATGTTACCTGAATTCACTTAAGTACAATTAAATTGAATTAGTCACATGTGGCTCATGGCTATTGTATTGGAAAGCTAAGCTTTAGAGGGAAAATAAGGCAGTTCTAGAAAACAAGGACGCTCTGCTGACTTTGAGTGGGAGAGTTTACATTAGTGACCCTGGAACATATGAGAATGACCTTATTTTTGAGACTCTGGCAGAAGGGCATACATTCAGACCATGGACCAGGAGCCTGGGACAGAAATGGTGAATAGAGAAAGATGGAGGGCAGTCCCCAGAAGCAAGAAATGAAGGGCCATGCAGAATGATCATTAAAGTCTGCTCTGGATGGAGGGTTTGTGTCCTCCTACAATTCATACATTGGAACCCTCTTCCCCAATATGATGGTATTTGGAGATGGTGGCTTTGGGAGGTCATTAGGTCATGAGGTGGAGCTCTCAGGATGGGATTAGTGCTCTTCTAAGAAGACACAGGAGAGAGCTTGCTTCTCTTCTCTCTCGTAGCCACATGAGGACACATGGAGAAGGCAGTAGGCCAGGAAGCATTTTTTCCCAGACACCAGATCTACTGGCACCTTGATCTTGGCTATCCCATCCTCCAGAACTGTGAGAAATAAACGTTTCTTGTTTAAGCTCCCCAACCTATGGTTATTTGTTATAGCAGCCTGGAGAGATTAACACAGGCTTCCTTCTTGGGTTGTTAATTTCTTAAAGAACCAAACTCCTTTACAGAGAGGAAATTGATCTTCGAGAGCAGGTGGGGGAAACATCCAGAAGAACGCAACATTTAGCCAAAAGAGATGGAAAGCTACTGTTTTAAACCAAAAGAGGCTGGATTTAAATCAGAAAGGACTGAAATGCCATAGTTAGCTAGTTTTAAGTTTTATTCCTGCACGTCTTCCTTACCTGCCGGCAGGATTGACTCAGGTTGGAGAGTAGGACTCAATCAGTTGCAGAAAATAAAGGTATATTTTCCCTGCATGTCTGAACATAACGTGCTAAAATATATGTTTTACCTCACTTACAGTAACTGCATATTTATTTTTGTAATTATTCAATTCCTGTCTATCTTGCCTTCTTGACTCTAAGCCCCCAAGGGCAGGAGTTGTGTTTGCATTTCTCACTGTTGGATTAAGCCCCGGGTGGTGCACTTGGCACAATTCTCCAATTGTTCAGTGGCCGGCACCCAGCAGTGACACGGGAATTTAATATTTTCATCCCCATGTAGTAAGGGCCTCCTAAATAGGGTAGTTGCAATGTGCTTTTTGTTATATGCCACCTAATGGAGATTCTTGGATCCATTTGTCTGCTATCCCGACAAATAGGAATTCTTACCTTTAATAGGTTAAGAGGAATAGTTACTGAAGGACAGTTGGTTAGAGATCTACTTAACAGATTAAATCATTGCATTTAATTTACCTAAAAACCCGGAAATATATGATTTCTAGTATTGTCCATATAGCTCAGTTTCCCCAAAGTTACAAGATGTTGCTATGGATATGTAAAATGTGTGCTATCATTTAT
Organism: Neomonachus schauinslandi; assembly: GCF_002201575.2. NCBI lineage: Eukaryota > Metazoa > Chordata > Mammalia > Carnivora > Phocidae > Neomonachus > Neomonachus schauinslandi. The sequence continues at coordinate 128,695,949 of NC_058412.1, forward strand.
TTATTTTTATTAAATGAACTCATTTAAGAAAATAAACTGAAATGCCTTAGCATCCTCTTGGACTCGAACGTCTAGAAAAGCACAGATTTGCTGTGCTAAATTTTCCCTAATACACAGTAAAGTAAATGTATAACTAGTGGGGGTAGAGACTTGTCCTTTATACCCCTTGACTATGTAGCACAGTTTAGGGAACCTCAGATGCTTCAGTATTAAAGTGGTGTCTTATAAAGTCTACCTATTTGTTACACATGGGAGGCTGGGGTCTCTGTTCTCAGAGCTGTTTGACCTCCTCCACAGAGGAAAGATGGTAGCTGGCTTGGATGGCCAACTGGTCCCACTTTGCTCAAGACTTTTCTCTACAATTCCCACCTCCTGGGAACCCCCTTAGTCCTGGGCAAACCAAAATGATTGGTCATCCTTTAGCTGGTACACTCTCATAACTTCAAGCCACTATCTTTTTAGAGACAGCTCCCTTGCTCCTAAGACCTTGGGACTAGATAACCTTGGGGAGGAGGAGACAAATAAAAACCATCCGAGACGTGGAGGTAGGAAAATTGGGTTTGAGAAACTGACTCAATGGCTCATTTGCCACTTAATTGTCTTAATTTGGGTTTCTTCAAGTAGCAGATCCTTAGATACAGATTTGAGTACAGGTAGATTATTGGAGAGGCAACCCCAGGAAATACCCATAAAGGAATGGAGCACTGAGATTAGGATTGAGAACAGTCATCCAAAGATGTGCTATCAAGCAAGTTACTGTTGTGAGCAACAGGACCCTCAGCCCTTGTGGGAACCCCAGGACCCAGGATGGACGTGGGCCTCCTCAACGGGGTGGGGGAGAGGGAGCCGAGGTATTTATACACCAATTCCCGTCTGTCATTGGTTGAGAACTGCTCCCAGGGATGTGAATTCTCCAGGATCTGGCCTGCTCTGAGTGCATGAGTTGAGTGGGCTCCCACCACCAGAAAGAGCCTTCAGGCCAAGAGATGGGAGCTGCCCACAGCAGTGGAAACATCTGAGGGGCTGAGGACAGGCACCAGCCAGGTCAGCTACAATAGCCCTGGGCAAGGCACTTTCCCTTCTCGAGTTTTACTTTCTCCAATCCTGTGAGAAGCTGGGGTTTGGTGAGGACTTTCTAAACTGTGAACATGGACCACTAGCACTATGGGAGGTGATTTTGGTGCTACATGGACACTAGATTTCTTTCTTTTTTCTTTCTTGAAAGCATCTGTAAAAATTTTTTTAATTTAAATTCAATTTAGTTAACACATAGAGTATTATTAGTTCCAGGGGTAGAATTTAGTGATTCATCAGTTGCGTATAACACCCAGTGCTCATTCCCTCAAGTGCCCTCCTTAATGCCCATCACCCAGTTACCCCATACCCCCACCCACCTCCCCTCCAGCAACCCTCAATTTTTTCCCTAGAGTTAAGAGTCTGTTATGGTTTGCCTCCCTCTCTGTTTTTGTCTTACTACATTTTTCCTTCCCTTCCCCTATGTTCATCTGATTTGTTTCTTAAATTCCACATATGAGTGAAATCATATGATAATTGTCTTTCTCTGACTGGCATATTTTGCTTAGCATAATATCCTCTAGTTCCATCCACGTTGTTGCAAATGGCAAGATTTCATTCTTTTTGATGGTTGAGTAATATTCCATTGTAAATATATACACCACATCTTCTTTATCTACTCATCTGTCAGTGGACATCTGGGGTCTTTCCATAGTTTGGCTACTGTGGACATTGCTGCTATAAACATTGGGGTGCAGTGCCCCTTCGAATCACTATGTTTGTATCCTTTGGGTAAATACCTAGTAGTGCAATTGCTGTGTTGTGGGGTAATCCTATGTTTAACTTTTTGAGGAACCTCCATACTGTTTTCCTGAGTGACTTGCACCAGTTTACATTTCCACCAACAGTGTAGGAGGGTTCCCCTTTTTCTGCATCCTTGCCAACATCTGTTGTTTCCCGAGTTGTTAATTTTAGCCATTCTGGAAACTAGCCATTGGACACTAGTTTCAAAGGACACTGAATCACAGTGAGAAAGTGATTCCTGATTCTTGTCCAGTCCTTCCAGAAACATGGACAAGAAAGTCTCCCCTGGGTGTAACTTTCTCCTGATCACCTCTGATACTTTGCAATCTTTCCTTTTTAAACAAAATGAGCAGGTCTCAGCCTGACTACAAACTCCAGCTCCTAGAATGTAATAATACTGGGGCCCCTGGGTGGCTCAGTCGTTAAGCGTCTGCCTTCGGCTCAGGTCATGGTCCCAGGGTCCTGGGATCGAGCCCCGCATCGGGCTCCCTGCTCAGCGGGAAGCCTGCTTCTCCCTCTCCCACTCCCCCTGCCTGTGTTCCCTCTCTCGCTGTGTCCTCTCTGTCAAAAAAAAAAAAAAAAAAAAAAAGGAATGTAATAAAACTGTTTTTTATTTTTTAAATTTATTTTAAAAGATTTTATTTATTTATTTGAGAGAGAGAGAAAGAGTGACACAAGACTGGATCCCAGGACTCTGAGATCATGACCTGAGCCGAAGGCAGACGCTTAACCGACTGAGGCACCCAGGAGTCCTGATAATACTCTTTTAAAAATTTTTATTTGTTTTTGTGGTTAGTTTCTAACTGTAGTATGTGATTTTCATCCTCCTTTAAACAAAAGTCAAGCTCCTAAAAGACAAACCCTTAAGTAAAGGACAGATGGGATGTTAATACGGTAAAAATTAAGGTGAGATTTTGTGTAAAATAACCTCGAAATTCTCTCTTGCTTCACAAGTTCATTGTTTCTGTATTTCTTTGAGAACCTTGTTATTTTAGGGAAACTCCTATTGTAGACTTTTTTGATTGTTAAACTGCTTAGTGTGCTAGGCTTTTAAAGTCTTTGCCCTTTCACTTGAGTGGTACCAAATAGGGATGAACTATGATTAATGGCTGTATAGAGATCGCTGGTCCTGGGCACTTTTCTGAAATATGCTGTGGCAGGTTTCCTCAGCACCTCTCACTTCTGCCTTCAGAGGGATTTTAATTTAGTCTTTATCATTGTCTGCATCAGACCACAAGGAGGCATCAGCGGATTTGTGCTGGAGGCCAAAGAAGAGAAGTTTTTAAAAGCGACAGACGTGTCCCCATCTCATAGTCATTCGCAGTCATGTTTGCATTCAAAGATTCCTAAACAAAGAAGGGCATTTTAATAAGAAAAATTGATTGCCGTTGCAAGCCTTGATACGCTGCGAGAAGAAAAAGCTATTTTCAAGACTAACCAACTGCGTTTAATTTAATAGTTGGAAAGGAGAAACATAAAAAAATGCAGTGGCTCCAACAAAGAATGCTGTGATTCGAAGCCGTATATTCGAAGCAGTCTATTTTAATCCATAGCAACTCTGAGAGGCAACATTTTCTGGAACTAGGTCAAATTCTGAGTCCTTTGTATAAACACTACATCCCACTAGAGGGCGCTCTTTAGTCGTATATTTTACATTGTCCTCCTTTTTGTAAAAATAAAAAAATGACTACAGGGCTATGAATTCTGATACAATTCTTGTTGAGCATGTTATGAAATTTTCTCCCAGACATTGTTTTATTTTTGGCTTATAGTGTGAAATTCCACTTTAAGAAGTATAACATGATTCTGAATCTTCCAGTATGTATAAAATCCCCACGGTATTATGGTACAATAGAAGCAAAAGACATCAGTTTAAATTATTGTAATCCCATAGGTCTTTTGGCTATTGTTTCTCTCTGTATATTACTGCACAAAGAAAATTTATTGTAAATATTAATACAGTCTGCTTAGATCTTTTGTGGAATGACTAAGGGAGGCAGTGTGGTCTAAGTGGGGGGATTCTCCTGGCTTTTCCAGAGTGATTTTTGCTATCTACCAGGATGTTCTTTTAATTTGTTTTTCGGGATTTCAGCCTATTTAGATTGTATTGTCTTAGATCCATGAAAATCATGGCCTGCTTTTCTTTGATTCCTGTTCCTACAGATTCTTTACCTTTCTCTTTAGATTTGGGCTTCTCACACTACACTGTACGAAATGCTGGTGCTCTTGTAATGAAGGGATGTCACCTTTAAAAATAAATTATGACTGTCCCCCTGTTTTCAGAAAAGAAAAACCAATCAATCAATTGGAGTTTCTCAATTTATTTCACCGCATTACATTTTCCTTAAACTGCTACAGTTTAAGGCTATAGTTTAGTAAGATATTGACATAAAGCAGACATGCAAAATTTCATTATTTAAAGTTTAATAAATGGATTTCCATGGTGTTCTACAAAAGTCTTCATCTAAACCATGTTTGTGAATTCTAATGTTGCCCTGAAATTATAATTATTTTTAAAAATATTTATAATGACATACGTAACATAGGCACGTACGCTTTGATAATAATTCAAACAACAAATATTTCATAATTTAATTTGTAACGTAGAGGTAAACATTATAATCCCTTTTTATCCCTTCCAGAAAATCCTCTTCCTTGTCCAGAAGTCATCACTGTTCACATGTAAATAGGTATACTTTAGACATTTCCCACGTACATGTGAAATTTGAAAATGTTAGTTTTTATTACTTTTACCTAATGGAATCATATCCTATGTATTGATATATTGCTTTTTCTAATTAGCAATTGCCTTGGTGATCTTTCTGTTTCAATACCTATAGATCTACCTCTTTCTTTATAACCACTGGAGAAAGTTCCATCGTCTATATGGATGTCTTTTCATTTATTTATCCAGAGAATGAGGTTGTATCCAGTTTTTAAAGTATTTGAAACAACCTTGCAGAAGACACCTTTGCTTATGTATATCCTTGGTGCCCATGTGGACAGGTGGGTAGAACGGATCTCTAGGGGGTCTCTGGGTCACAGAGAAAGTTTACATTTTTTATGGTCAGGGTTTCTACTGTCAGAATCATATTCTCCCACTTCTCACCCCCAGGAATCACCTAATAAAACTCCGATCTGGAAGAGGGTCACAGAAGTTTCTTCGAGGATCCCCTGAAGCTTGTGAGATTGGGGGCCTCCAGGTGTGGATTTCGTGAAAAATTTCAGCCTCCAGTTCCTCAAGGATATGCCAACTCCAAACTGGTTTAATTTCTTAGAGATAAGTGGTATTTGAGACCATTATTCTGATAAGGCAAACCTTCCTTGGTTAAAGAAAAAAAAAATAAGAATTCAATTCTGTGAACATTAGTTGAGCCTAATCTGGGTGAGCTACAGGCCAGTCATGGCTTGAAATAAAAGAGTTAAATAGAGGATGTGCTCACAGTGATGGGTGGTGGTAGCAGCAGGGTGGAATAAGATGACATTAACTAAATGTAATCCCAGGTGAGACAAGTGAGGGACAGAAAAGTTTTAAAAACACAAAACACATAATCCCATGAATCCAACCTCCCAAAGGCAACCACTGCTGTAATTTTGACATATTTCTTTTGGGTATTTTTTCCAATGCATATTTTGTAATGGAGGGGTCCACTTGTGCCAACTTTGGGAGTTTTCAGCGTGATTGGCTCAACTGAGAAGAGTGGATGCAGAAGCCCCTCCCTGCCTGCCTTGAGAGTTGTGTAGGCAGGGCCTGACTGCCCGTTAGAAGGAGTTCCAATTCCTAACACTAGGAAATTACATCCTCCTCCCTCAAGCTCAGTTCTTGGGATAGACAACTGGCTGATCACCATTTCTGGGAGGCACCATCGAGCGTAGCAAAGACAAAGTCAAACAAGTTGAGTGTACCTATCAAAACATGTTCACATCCTTCTACACTTGTCAAGATATCAATCAACACCATTAGGCGATTCTTCTCCACAGGGCTCCATCATTCAGGTACAGGAAAAGTAGCAAGGGATGGCTGGAAGAATTCTCGGTTAAGGAAGAAGTTTCTATTCATTAACGAAGCAAACATTTTCTTAAGATTCTAAGCACCAGGAAGACAGCGATCGTGTCTGTCTTAGGACATTTGTCTTCAAGCCCAGAGAAAGTCATCCTTTCTAGAAGAATGGGCCAAATGTCTCCTTCTAAATCTAGCGAGAAAGAAGCAGAAGGCAAGTTGAGTTTTTCTTATCAAAGACAGTTTGAAACTTCAGATTCTGCAATATATTTTAAGCATGATTTTTAATGGGGCATAGCCTGGACCAGCAGGGTTATTACACGCAGAAGAGAGAGAGCATCCCAGAGGGAAGTATTGCATGTATCCCATAACAGTGGGATAATAGGTATAGTGGGGGGTGAAGAGGGACTCAGTTGTCTGAGCGGATGGAACAGATGAAAGTTTCGGAAGATCCAAAGGTACCATAATATGTGGTTCCGGTCCCCAAGTGTCATGGTGGACACTTGCCATTTCTTCTGGCTCCTCAAACTCTTTTCCTATCCTTTCTAGACATGAGAGATTCTCCATGTTGTCATCTACCATAGAAGGCTCATCCTCCCAGCCTCTCTGGCAGCTCGAGGACAGCCATAGTCCGGCACCGACTGCAGAGCCTAAGATTCTTCCTGGTGAGGTGAGCAGGCACCGCATGGATCCACTCCAGAGAGTGAAGTGGGAGCCCCATCCAGGCTCCGGGGGCAGCACCTGCAGGGGCTTTAGGACAGTGTCCTAAGCCTGCACGGCAATGCAGGTGCCGTAAGCTGCTGTGTCCAAAGGGGGACAGTGGTGGTCCCCGGAGCAGGTCTGCAGCATCACTGTGGATGTTCTTCCTGGCTGAGCTGCCTCCAAGTCTAAGTTCTCTGTCCTTCGTGAGGATCCTCTGACTATGAAATGCCCTTTATTAAATTCCTTTTCTACCCCAAATAGCCAGAGATAGTTTCTATTGCAACTCCGAGTCCTGATTTTAGGAGGAGTCCATGTGAGGAATGTTGGGAGAAGAGGCGGGGTGAGGTATTTGTGACGTAACTTGACATTGAACACGTGTCTATCGGAACATTGGCTATAATACAATCTAATTTCTCAGACAATTCATAAAAGAATATATTAAGCATCTGAAAAATGATGTATCTTCAGGAATAACAAAATGGCAAATAAAATCAGATATTTTTATTTCAGAGAGAGATGGAAAACAGTAAAAAGGAAATGTTACATGCAGATACACCTGTGGGAAAGTGGGCACTTGAGGCTCCGTGACATAGACTTTCTGGAATGATAGCTGGCATTAAATATATATATATGTACATATATATATATATTTAATATATTACATTAAATATGTATATTTAATACATTAAATAAATATATATATATTTAATAACTTCATATATCCATGTGCCTTGATCTAATAGTTTCAGGTCTAGGAATTTATCTGGGGAAATAATTAGATAGGCAGAAAGTCAGACAGATGGAGATAAAAACAGCTTTATTGCTGAAGGATGTAGCTTAGAAGTGCGTCCACCTGGGTACAGCCCACCCGGGGAAAAGTTACACTCATCAGAGACTGCTGACTCAGAGATTGCGTGGTTCTGAGGCAGAGAAGAAAGGGAGCAAATTGCAAGTAGCTTTTTAATATGTTACCTCATCCATCTGAGCGATGTGGACCAATGGCTGTCACCCATCCATCAACGAATGTGCTCCTCTGTGGGTGGGAGCAAGAGTATCACAGTGATAGTGACTCCTCTACAGGGAAACATGGCAAGTAGAGAATAAATGTTCCCCTGCCCCGGACGTTATCATGCGATTCCATGTTTGTTTTAAAAATATGTGTATGCTTGCGTAAATAGATAGAAAAATAAGCCTGAGATGGATGTGTGATAAGTAGTTTTCCCCATAGGTTGAGGCTATGAGAGACAGTTTCAGTTTTTCTTCACTGACTTTCGAAAATAAACTATAATTATTTTTTGTGAGACAAAAACCTGAAATATATTTCTATTAGAAAATGAAGTATCTGTTCATATTGTGTGTAATTTATACTTTATGTAAATGACATTTAATCATGCAGCAAGTGTCTTTTCTAGTTAGCTGAACGCTGACAATCAAAAGACACAGGTTCCGTGATAGAGTAATTGCTGAGATTCTTCATGTGTTCCCCGTGTCCTTTCAATGTTCCGATGTGAACTGAGTGCCTCTCTGTGCTCCCTCGGATCCCCTTTCAAACCCTGTTTATTAAAACCCATTTCTCATGTTTTCATTGTACCTTGAGTGAGAAGTCATTCTCAGTGCGTTAATTTATAGGCAAACTCATGAGTTACAGGTAGGTACCAGGATTGAAAAATAAAGCCGTTTACAAACAATTATCCTTTAGGGGGGACTTGAAGGCAGTAAATCCGAAATCTGGAAAGCCCGAATCCCAGATTTTGCTAGAGTAAGGGGCTGTTTCAAATGCAGTCCAGCTACAGTAAAATGAAAACTAAAACGAAACAAAACAAAAACAAGACAAACAAAAAACCCGAAAACATAAGCAAAAAGGCAAGTGATTGCCGTCAGATTACTGGTCTCTTTCACTTTTCTTTTTATTTCTCCCCTGTTGAATCACTTTGCATTTAAGAGTAAGACCAACCCGATTTAAACCCACACCTGAAACATCAGTGAGCTTTAGGATGTAAGGACAAGGAGGGCTGTATCTTTTGTTTTCAGAATTTCCACATCAAAACCTTCTTCTTCTACCTCCACTGCCACCCATTGAGGTCCTACCTTGTTGAGGGGACACGGGGGACAGTGCTAGTTGTTCATCCAATACCTGCTCTCTTTTCTTCCTTGCTAGCAGAACCCCAAATCTGTGTGATCTGAGCAATGTGACAGCATGCATGGCTCCATCGTGGGCGTGTGAAGAACCATCACTGATTTAGGGATGGATTTAGGGATGAGCACCTGACACAGTTTTTGCCATTGTTCACATGGCTGGGAGGGGTGTTCCATTTTTCATTAGAGAAATACATAAGGCAGGAACAACTGGCCACCACCCTGCCATCGTCTGGAGCCGGTCATCCTGAGAGAGCAGCTGACATAGGGGGTGGTCAGAGCCAAGAAACACAGCTACCAGGGCCTGAGGAGACGTTTGAGCCCCCAAATCAGGCTGGGGTAGAAGTTAGCTCGATCTTCAATATTTTCAAGTATTTGAGTCAATTAATGTCTTATTTCTTTCTTAAGTCTCTTTGAATTAAATTTTCTGTCACTTACAGTCAAAAGAGTACTACTTCTCATAGTAGTAATAGTATCTTGTCCCCAGTTTATAGATGTGGGATCTGAGCTCCAGGATGATGTGATTTCCCCAAGCCACCCAGCTTTGAACTCAGGTCAGTATCCCTCCAAGGCTGGTCAGTATTACCACTAAGAAATCACTTACCTGTTTTTATTCCATGCTGACCATGTCCAAAGTGGGGAGCCAAGCTCCACCATCTTGATACTGAAGGTGAATCTGTAATTCTCTTGGGTCCCAGGCTGGAAACATTGGTTGAATGGAGGCAAGAAGAAAAGGAACATTTCCTCAAACAGATTAATTTTTGGACTTGGTATTTACAATTAGCTATTTTTGAGTTAGTTACAGCAACCTCTGTGGGTTATTTATTTGATTGCACATGACTCTGAAGATAAACAGCTTTGATTTGGTTTCCCGGTGACCCAGATGAACTGCATCATTAGGCAGTTGGTAGAGGTCTTCCTAATTACAAGAAATAAAAAGAAAAATCTGAACACTCCTACTTTCCCCTCCAACATTCTTTGCAAAACACGCCTTGCTAGGCCCCGGACTAGTTCATGAAAATGTGTCACTAACAAAATATCGAAGAGGCAGAAGAGCCTGATGGAGAAACAGTTTTATTGAGTGCCTCTGTGACAAAAATATCTTCAAAGGGAGTTCTATCAATTTTATTAAGCTACATTGTGCACTTGTACATGACAAGCATATCAAGCACAATAGCATTTGAATTAGCAATCAAGTTTTAATAGTATTTGACACTTCCCCACCTTGTACTGGCAGAAACTGTCTCTCTGAGGAGAGATGCCATGAGAGGAAAAATCAGCCTCAAACAGAGAAATGGGTGGCGTCCAAAAGTTCATTTGTGAATTTGTTGGTTGTTGCTCAGGGCATGGTCAGAATGGCGTTTCATGTCTTGTGTGGACACATAAAAGCTGATTTAACCTGTTTTTATCATTTAAGAGGCTTAGGTGGCTAATGATAGAAAATGAACTGTAGTTTATTTAAGCCAACAGGAGTGTCCTGGAAGAATATTGGGAGGCCTGAATCGGTGGGAAGGTTGAGGGAACAGACTTTCCCCAGAGTGCTACAAAGTAGGACCCACAGTGATGACTGCCATCTTAATGTCCTTCTTAGGATTCTCCACCTTGGCAAACAGGACCTACATTTGCCCAGTTCCTCAGACCCAATATGTTGGAATTATCTCTGACTCTCTTATTCCTCTCTCACTCCACATCCAGGCCTTTGGTAAATCTGGTTATCTCTACCTTCTTAATGTATCTGGAATCGGACTATTTTCCACAAGCCCCACAGTTATACCCTGGTCTAGGTGTATCATTTCTCACATAAAACATTGCCATCACTTCCTCAGTGGTTTTACTGCCTCCCTCCTCCTCCCTGATGGTCTAGAGGGGTAATGTTGAAACCGAAGCCAGATCACATCATTCCTTTTAAAAGTTTCTCATGTTTTAGTAAATGGCTTGCTCTGACTGATCCAGTCCCTCTCACCTCTCCAGCTTTCTCATCCATCATCTTTCCCTTCCATCCTTCTGTTCCAGCCACACTGACTTCCTCCTCATTGTTCCTTCAATACACCAAGCATGTTCTTGCCTCAGGGCCTTTGCATGTGCTCTACCGTCTGCTTGGAACACTCTTGCCAGAGCCTCTCTGCTTAAATACAGCTTCATTAGTGAAGACTTCTCCGGTCACCCTCCAAGATAGGGTGACCCACCTTTGCCCCCATTCCTGTCACTAGCTATCCCTTTCATCCCGCTTGATTTTTCTTTGTGGCCCCATCCCCACCTGATATTATACAAGACACTGACCTGTTTACAGTCTAACTCCCTTTCCTTGGACATAAATTACTTGAATTTGTCTCTTTTCTTCAATTCCACGTCCTCACATCTGCATATATTAGTGCCTCCCTAAATATTTTTTGGAGTAAAGGAATGAATGCATGCATGGGTGAATATGGGGACAGCCCTGGTGTAACTAGTCAGCCCTCTCCTACCGGAAGGAATGAACTTCAGTAACTTTCCATTTCAATAATCAAATTCCAGGGTGGGGTTTCTGATGAGAATAGGTTGGCTAACATGCCCATATCTTGACTAAAAGGGAAAAGACACTAGTCCCATGAGCTTACACCCAAAGGAAAGAAACACTCCTAAAAGGAAACTGCTGTCTATGTTCAATCATGGTAAGGGATTCTTGGTTCATAGGTGAGGGAGCTCTACCCACCAACACATGAACTAATGCATAGAAATGAAATAACTTTCTGTCTCAGTCAGGGACAGGTACTTGGGTTTTGGTGCTTCAAGTAACCAAAACCCAAGTAGTAATAGCTCAGACACACAAAGCCTTGATTTTTGGGCATACCAATCTGTGAGAAGGCAGGTGCTGTGAGAAGGCAGTAGCTCAACAGTGTCAGAATTTGGGCTGGTATTTCTGTGATCCTCTTGGCCTTTCCCTCATGGTCACAATATGGCAGCCATGTGTCCAAGGTTCCTGCCTTCACACATTCTTCAAGGGAAGAAAGGGGTGGAGGACAAGGGGCAGAGTGTTTTCTTCAAGCACCTCTCTGTGATCACAGAAAGAAATACCTTTCCTAGGAGCTGTCTGAGACTTTCCATTTTCTCTTTTTAGCAAAACTGTGGGCCTAGGACAATGCCCATTTAGCCTTTTCAGGCTCTGTGTATAAGATTTGGGCAGTGGGTAGGTTGCTGGGGATGCTTTTGGGTGTCTGCTCCAGATCATCCAGCTAGAGGGTACAGGAATTAATTTGGATGGAATTTTGTTTGATGCCAAAATCTCTTAGGCACCAAGTTTCATTGCCTCTTGGGAGGATGGCTGTTTTCATTCTTATTTTGCTTTGTTTTGTTTTTAGATGCTGTCTAGGTAGTAAAACGCAAGGGCCCTATATTGCAGAATCCTATTGGTAGGAAATGTCCAGAATGGGCAAACCTATAGAGGCGAAAAGCTTATTATTGGTTTCCAGGGGCTGGGGCTTGCAAGAATGGGGAGGGGCGTGACTGCTAATAGGTGGGGGTTTCTTTTTGGGGTGATGAAGATATTCTGAAATTTGACAGTGGTGATGATAGCACAACTCTGAACATACTCAAAATCACTGGATTGTATACTTTGAAATGGTGGATTTTTATGGTATGAATTATAATAAAGTTGTTATTTAAATAAAGGTAAATGCTAAACACACACGGTAATTTTGTAACCCCTTACATTTAAAAATATGCCAGGAGCTTTAAAAAATCAAAGTGCCCCAGGCCTCTCGTGTCCTCTCAGAGGTGTGGGGCACATTCACCCCCGCTGGGCTCCCTGGGCTCCCATCTGTCCATTAACTTCCCTTGCTCTCCTTTCCCAGATCAGCACTCATTTCCTCTTACTCCTTTTAAGTCTCCTTTCTAGGTATTTTCCCACATGTCCTCACATATGAAAAACAATTTATTTCTCTTGCACTCTCATGACCTCATTAAATTGCAAATTCCACGAGACGGTACTCGACATGATAACTAATATTGTTTCTACATGGTAGTTGCTCATGTGTTGCTAAGTGGAGGGCCGGATTATGAAAGTATTTGAGAAGGACTTGAAGAAGCGCCATAGCTAGCTGCGTGAGGATGGAGATTCTCAACCTAGGCTGTGCTTGAGAATCTCTGAGCAGCTTTTCCAGGGCTGGTGCCTGGGTTCCAGGGCAGAGATTCTGAGTCCACTGGGATCGGGGGTCAAGGCATTGAGCTCTCTAGGTGATTCTAATAGGGAGCGAGGGCTGGGACATTACTTTTCAGCTGGGAGTGATGTTGCTGTGTGGGTGTATTTGGCAACGGCTGGAGACAATTTTGGTTGTCACAACTTGGGGGGAGGCGTGTGTGCTACTGGCATCTTGGGAAGAGACATCAGGGATGCTGCCAAACATCTTCCAGTGCCTAGGGGCAGCCCCCCACAACAAAGAATTATCTAGCCCCAAATGTCAGTAGAGCCAAGGTGGGAAACCCTGGGTTCTAGGAGTCAGAAAAGACAGATCAACTGCATCATCAGATTTTGAGTCTGGGGCAGGTGGTGGCAGGCTGGTACCCAGGTAGCCACATGGGTAATCACCAGGAATCATAGCTGTGGTTCAACATGACTTTGAGTTTGATCTCCCCATGCATTCCATAGATCCAGACCTCCTTTTGTTGATAATCTCATCTGAAAGCAAGACAGAAGTTAGGTTGTTAAAATTCTTGTTATTTTAACAGATATTCTACAGCTGAAAGCCATCAACTGTCAACCACGATGAGCAAATGCCTCTTTGCCTTCAAAACGAGGAACTTTTGACAATTACCATGCATCTTTATTCCTTCGGCATGCTCTCAGAATTATTGCTTTCATTATGGAGCAAAACTTGGGCTACCGCATCACATTCCAGAAAACAGCACACCATTATTTATGATAAGGAGGGAACAGTAGATAAGAACAAACATCCATAGATTCAGGAGAGAAGTCTTTGTGGGCTGGGGCGAACACTCGAATCGGATGCATATCATGTGCAAGCCATGGAAGGAACGAGCTGCCTCTACACCTTGGGACAAATGTTGACTGGGTGGATTTTTGTTTGTTTGTTTAAAACCAATCACTTGATATGTTCTCATAAGCTATGCGAGAGATTGCTATCATGGATAATGAAAACAAAATGACAGGCAGATAAATTTAGTTGCCGTTTAAGAAATCTTGTAAGGTATTCTCAGTAGTATAAAGATAAGGAAATCGCATAATTGAAAGAGCTGAAAACAGCATTAGCACTAGAGCATATAAGGAGAGCAAGGAAATCAATTGTGGAATGCAGGAAAGGAGGGCGTTCAGATAAAGCCAAGCTCCCTTAGATGAGTAAAATTGCCCACTGTGGAAGCCAGATGAGCTAGCCCACGGTTTTCGACCTAGGCTGCACAATAAAAGCCCCTGGACACCTTTAAAAGCTCCTGATGGCCAGCCTATCAATCTGAGCCTCTGGGGGAATGGGTGGGACCAGGAAGCTGCATGTTTTAAAGCTCCGGAGGGGATTGCAATGGGCAGCCATGTCTGAGACCTACCGGTAAGTATTCCCTCTCCCTTCCTGCTGTGGTACAAGTGTGGCCTCTTGGCTCAGGTCCCATCATGCTCTGCTATACTCAAACCTTGAGCCCATAGAAAGACTTCATTTAGAAAGAATTTGTGGCAAAGGCGTTGGACAGAGAAGCCAGTAGAAGCGAAGTCTAGTAGCGGCCATGGCCGTGGCACTTGGGGGATGTCTCTCTGATTCCTCTGACACACTTCCCTTGCCTCCTGCTTGTTTTTTTTTCCAGCCCTTTTCTCTAGATTTTCCCTCAGTCTGGGGGACTTCCTGATTTCCTGCCAAGAAATTGCATGGATCCTAAGTTAACCAGATTTGGTTTCCGTTGCTTGCCGCCAACAGTTATTGAGTGTTTTTCTTGAAATTGACAGATTGAAAAAAAAAATACCTGTTTTAGCTTCATCTCAAGTAGTGATATCCACGAAATCCCTTTAGATGTGTTAGTTACATTTTTCTGAATATAGGTGAAAATAAATACATAATAGTTAGAAGTAAAACATTCCTATGCTACCTAAAACTGTCTTGACTCCCACTAGCTCATGTGTTACCCTTTGGGAAAGTCTCAGTTACGATTCTTTTAGTACAGTGAATAGAAGGCGGATCTGAATAACTTAAGGCAAAATAAGGCATTTGTTGGGGTTTTTCATAAAATCAAGGAAGCAGCCGTGGGCACAGCAGCCATTGGGTAGCTAGGGACTTAGTGAGGATTATGGCTCTTCTCTCTCAAGTGCTCCCAATAATGTGGCTTAACTCCAAACTCTCCAGTTGAAACTTGCAAATGTAGGGGAGGATGAGGTTTAGCTGTGACGAGGAGGGGCATGGAGTCTATGCAGCTGCTGGGGACCCTGGTCCATGTCTAGAGGCAGTCCCCAAGGCAGGGTCACTGATTTGAGCGAGGTAATCATCCGAAGAAGTGCCTTCCACATTACAGGAAAATACTCATGAACTGGGTGGGACAGGCTATAAGGCAGGATACGTCCAATTGTAAGTGACAATAAAACAACAGGGATGCCTGGGTGGCTTAGTCGGTTAGGCTCACTTCCATGATCCCACGGTCCTGGGATCGAGTCCTGCATCGGGTTCCTTGCTGAGCAGGGAGCCTGCTTCTCCCTCTGCCTGCCGCTCCCTCTGCTTAAATAAAATAAAATAAAATAAAACAATACAAATAGACCTAAGCAAAAAAGGGGCATTATTGACTCAGAAAACTGGAATGTCTAGGAATGAGAACCAATGAGTCATTGCTGGATCCAGGACTTAGTTTTAGTGACCACTTCTCTCTCCCCCGCCCTCTCTCTCTGTTGGCTTCATTTTCAAAGGGTTTTCTCCACCTGCAGCCCAGCAGTTCTGGAGTTCTTTGTCATCTTTGGAGACAGGCATCTCAGGGCTGGGAGCACCTCCCTTCAGTGGTTTTTGGCAACAGTTCTAGGAGAGATTCTCTTTGGTTAGGCAAAAGTAGCGTGCTCACCTATGAACCAATCACTGTGGCCCTGGAAGGCTTGGACTACCCTGAGTGGCCAGGCTGAGCTGAGTGCCCACCCTGGGTGGGGGGTCAACTTCTGTCAAACCACATGGGCTGAGACTGTGGGTGAGCTGATAAATACTTAACAACTGGCTCTGGGGGTGGGGTCAGGGGACATTTGTGTGTGTAAATACTCCCACCATGGTTGATTTCAAACTATCTGCATAATCTCACACAGCTTAGAAAGTTGCTAACAATTTAACAGTCAACCTTCATGAGCTGGAGAGGTAATTTCCTCAAGGAAAATCATCATATTACAGTACCCGCACCGGAGTAACGGGGAATAGATGTGGGGCAGGCAAATCGAGCAGATGTCTCCTACAGAATGTAAAGAACCTTCTGTTTATCTTGTTAAATACCTATTGAGGTCTATTTTCACAACAGCACTAGGAATTAGGGTCTAGAAGAGAATTCATTGATCCTTCAGCAAATATTTATTATCTACTAAGGACGGAGCCTACCTTAATTTTGGGATACAGAAATAATCTCATCACTTTGTGTGGGAAGCTGGCACGTTAACAAGAGGTTGCAAAACATATAGGAAATGCTCTGACAGAGGAGAGGTATTAGTGGAGGAACAGGCAGCATAAATGGGTGGGCAAGTTTCACAGAGCAGGACTTATTTGTGCTGATTCTAGAAGGATGAATGGGAATTTGTCAGACTAATAGAACAAGGTGGGGTGGGACGTGCCAGGCTGAGGGTACAGCTTTTGCAAAGTCGTGGGGGTGTGAAATAGCTCTAAGTGGTTTCAGGTGGATTCAGGTGGGAGAGGGGAGGGAGATAGTCAGGGCTGAATCTTGTGTGATATGTTAAGGACTTTGGATTTTATCCTGCTGGTGTTGAGAGAGAAATGAAGGTATTTCAAGCAGGCAAAAGGGTCATGATCAGATTGGCATTTTAGAATGGTCTCTCAGGCAGCTGTGTGGAGAACTGATTCCAGAGAAAGGAAACTGAACAAGTGAGAGAAGGTGGGAGGAGCAAGGAGGTGGAATGGAATCAACATGTGCAAGAAAAAAATTGTCAAAAGGAGAAAGGAGGCCAATGGGGTGTGAGGGAGAGTTGAATCCACAAGAATGCTTACTGTTTTGGTTCAAGAGTAGTTTTAACCCATTGGGAAACATAGGAGAGAAATGTAAAACCTACATGCCAAAGAAGCAAGGGCTTAGAAATAAAAAGTTCCTCATAGATTTAATATTATAAACTAAAACAATTAGTGGTCAGGAAAGAGAAAGATCAATATTGGTTGGCACAACTAAAAAAAACTTCAAGAAGCAGAGTGGGATGGGCTTTAACTAGTAGAGGTTGCATTTGCCAGAGTGAACCAAAGACAGTGGTGCAGACTTGAATTCTGACTTCTGGGTCCTGGACTCAAATGGTGATGTCAGGACGCCATCTTCCCTCCCCCTGCTCTCTCTGTTTGTCTCTGAGTTGGTGTCATGCCCAGACAGGGGAAAAAAAAAGAAAAAGCTCCCCCTTTTCTGGATAAAGGGGATCTGAGATGTCAATTTTTGACATATTGCAAGTTTGAAAATACATTTATTCTATTGTTTACAACGAAATAATAATTTGGCTGGTTATGGAATTCTTGGTTCGAAAGAAATACCCTTGCATTAGCATTTTGAAGAAATGTGTGGTTTTTCAGTTTGTAGCATAGCTCCTGTGATGTGTGATGATGCTTTTCTTATACCTTCTAAAAAATCTCTCTCTGAAAAATTGTTGGGATTTGAAATTTTATAATGGTATAACTTGATGTGGGACTTTTCTCACTTACAGAGGTGGGTAACTGATGGGTCCTTGAAACTGGTGTTCTTCAATTTGGGGAAATTTTCTTGAATAATTTCTTATGTTATTTCTATCTTCTTAATTTTTGTTATTATTGTTTTCTAAAACTCCTATTATTTGGATGTTATATCTTTAATTTTCTTAATATTTTCTCTCTCCATTGTCTATCTCTTTTTTAGAAATTCTCTTTTCTGGGAGCTTTCTCATCATCATCTTCTAAACGATCTTCTCAATTTTTCATTGCTGCATTGTATCTTCTAATTTTCAGAACTATTTATTGTCCTCTGGCTTTTCCTTTTTAGGCATTTTAGTCATGCATGCCATATCTTTCTGAAGATATTTCAGTATTTTTGACATTTTTAAAGAAGATTTTATTTATTTATTTATTTGAGTGTGTGCACGCGCATGAGAGAGAGACAACAGAGGGGGATCAGACGGAGGGGACAAGCAGACTCTGTGCTGAGCGCAGAGCCTGACTCTGGGCTTGATCTCATGACCCTGAGATCACGACCTGAGATGAAATCAAGAGCCGGACTCTCAACTGACTGAACCACGTAAGGGCCCCTATTTTTGACAATTTTTTTCTTGCACATTATATAGTCTTTGTTTTCTCACATTTCCTTTTTTCCTCTATTTGTTTTCATCTCTGAATTTCATTTTAGAGATTTTGATCAAATATATGGTGATGCTTGGATGTCCCTTTTGTTTCAAAGTAAGGCACTAAAAGCAGACTCTGTGCTTTATATCTGGGATTGATCATGTTGACTGGTGAGGCTCTGAGTGAGGACAATGGGCAATGATTTGCCTCTGTCACTGAAAGACCCCAAAATATCAGTATCTGTAATTTTTTTTTCCTCTTGGACAGACCAGTTTTGTTTTTGTTTTTTTATTTTTTCCCCAAAATGGAAACAGTGAATCGCTCACTTGGGAGGGAGATGAGTATTGACCAGGAGCCCAGACTGGGAACTGAGCAGAGAAAGGACTTGTCAGTGTGTCTGCCTGTATCATAAAGGGACCTCACTCTCACTTTCTTTTGTGCCTGGTTTTGTCCAGTCCAGAGCCTTTAAACTTGTGCCCGTAGTCTTTCCCTTCTGCAGGAGGAAGGTGGTGAGGGAGGAACGCCTTAGAGTTTTCCTGATTTCGCTCCAAGTCTGTCTGGTGCCTCGGTCTTGAAGCTCTCCAGGATCCTGGAGCTTGAATTGGCTTCGTGTTGACATCCCACCGCCTAGTCTTTGGCTGATAGGATAGTGCTGGAACCTCAGCCACTTGTCACTTGTTCATCCAATTCCCTTCCATTTCTCAAAATTTGGCTGACATTTCCCTCCTGTCATTGTCTATTCTCCCACTCTCTTTGTCCTTGTGAGTTTGTAATTCTTTAATCCCTGTACTGTCATTTCAGTGGGGTTTTGAAGAGAGAAGACAAACGGTGAATTCAACCCACCATTTTAAACCGGAAGTGCCTTAATATACTTTCTATTTATTTATTTATTTATTTTATTTTTTATTTTTTATTTTTTTAAAGATTTTATTTATTTATTTGACAGAGAGACACACAGCGAGAGAGGGAACACAAGCAGGGGGAGTGGGAGAGGGAGAAGCAGGCTTCCTGCAGAGCAGGGAGCCCAACGCGAGGCTCGATCCCAGGACCCTGAGATCATGACCTGAGCCGAAGGCAGACGCTTAACGACTGAGCCACCCAGGCGCCCCGACTTTCTATTTATTTTTAATGTGTCCATCCATCCCACCTCACTCTTCACTGCTACTTTAGACTGTTTGGACACCTTGATTGAGTTGTCCTTGATGACTTCTTGCGAGTCTTTTCCTGTTGAGGATTTCACAAGGTCAGAATTCAGGAGTGTTCAGGTCAGCCCCCCAAGTGCGCAGGAACACGAGCTTTGGAAGAGCAGCTCATTCTTTGTAACTGCAGCCCAGCTCAGCCTCACCCCTCTCTTTTCCAACAGGAGCTGGGAGAAGGGGGAAATGGGGCAGGATGGGAGAGGCTATGTAGATCTTTGTTACAATTCTACAGTCTTAAAACAAATGCAAATGGGAGCCACAGCATGGCTTTCCGTTTTGCAGTTTTATTATAATATTTTATTTTTTTTCCTGATAAAACCTTTTGAAAAATACGCATTCTAAAAATACTCCGACATTGTAGAGGATCAATGTACATTTTCCTAGTCTCTTTGTCCTCTACTCCTATGTCTGACCTGTTATGAATTTGGTGTGTATCCTTCCATACCTTTTAAATTACATTTGTACTAACATATGATCATTCATTCATTCATTCATTCATTCATTCATTCATTCATCGAATGGCTTTTGAGTCTCTATTATGTGCTAGGCACTGATGTGGAGATGTAGCAGCATGTTGGTGAATGGGACAGGCCAAATTCCTTCTCTCACGAGGATGTACATTCTAGCGGATGTATTAAACTTTAAACATTCAACACATGCACACCTCATTTCCACAAGGAAACACACACACACACACAGACACACACAGAGGCCATATTATACACAATGTTCTGTAAGCTCCTCCCAACCCCCCCCCCCCCCCGCATTTGTCATCTGGTACATCTTTCCATATTAGCATCATAGATCTTCTCTATTATTTTTAATGGTTGTGTGACATTTCATTATATGAATGCATCATTCACTACTCTCCTAATAAAGATCATTTAGATTATTTCCAATATTCTGCTATTACAAACAATGGATCAAGCATGATTTGTTCAAATATTCTCCTATTGATTGACCTTGAAGTGTTTCCAGCTTTCTATTAAAAATTTTTTATTGTACAGACAACTTTGCAAAATTGATTTTGTACATTTAGCTTTGTACCTATGTGCAAGAATATTTAGACTGTATATATTCCTATAAGGAGAACATTGGGGTCAAATGGAAAGGCATACATTTTGAAGTTATTGCCATATTAACCTAAAAAATTTTGAACTTATTTATACTCCCACCAGTGTGCCTGGTTCTGAAAAAAGGAGCCTTTGACTATGCTGTGATTGTCTCATTTTGCCATGTTACTTTTTTTTTTTTACCATTTCCCTAGTTAATTTAAATGTGACTATTGCAGGACTGTATGCTTCCAGACTCTGCTGGATTCATGCCATCTGAGATTTCTTATCAGACTCCACAGCACCTACGACTCTCTCAAAGCAATGTGTGCATTGATATCTTATCATTTTCCTTCTGCCAGATCCTGAACAAACAAGCTAAAGAATCTTTGTCTCAGACCTCTCTTTGAGGAAGTCATTTAATGAAAAAAAAAACAAAAACCTAAGAAAATCCTCAAACTGTATATCTACATATCATCCTAAATCACTTTTCATCTGTAACAAAATGTTATCCTTCACTCCATATTTAGAAAAGCAAAGAAAATTTTATGTATAAGGTCATCTCTATCCACCATCTCAATAGTAAGTCTTTTCAAAAAATTTTATGCAGGTTGTGGCATGATTTGATTGTAAATGAATATGCATTACTAGACATGAGAACTAAAGATCCGAGTCTGGTGACGAGAAGAGATAATGTTAGACAAACTGATATTAATGGTGGTCCCTCAAGACAACTTCCAGAAGTTATCTCCAATAACCTACCTTCATTTGGATAAGATCTTTAGGGTTCCTCAAATTGGATCCTTGCTCCTTTAATCTATTTTTCTCTAAGCACATCCAAACTGTGCTTGACTTAACCAAGCAGCTCTACTTTAATTTGTCGGCATGATGTGATGCGTAACCCAAATGGATTTTTGGGCTCATCAAACGCCGATGCTATTTGGTTCAAAAGCAGAGTGACCTTTATGACTTGCACCGTGCATTGCGAATCTAAAATTTGAGACCAGGATTGGAAATTCTCACACTATTTTCATTTCATTAGAGGAGAAAACAGAATTCGGCTGGACACATGCACTAAAATTAGACTCTTAAATAAACAGCCCGGGTCTTAATAATTCATGCGAAGACGCCGGGGAAAAATGGGGAAAATAATTGAGCAATGGCAGGCAAATACCAAGTCGTTTTGTACTGCCGCAAACTAATCATCAGTACTGTATATCTCTGATATACAGGTTTATTAATGAAACAAAAAGGCATCTAATACGGATAAATAATACATCATACGGAATTCACACATTCTATGTATAATAGAGATCAGTGACACCTATCAATTCATTTTTAAATCAGGTCATGCATATTTCGCTCAGTCTGCAGTTTGTCAGTCTCTGCTTTCTATTTAATAGACGTCAAGGTTTGCTCTGCTTAAAAAAAAAAAAAAAGCAATGTAGTGAGGAATCAGGTGAAATATAAAAGAAATTCCAAAAAAATTAGCAAGACTCACTCGGCCCTCATAAAGGGAGCCTAAACAGTGATATATTTGTACATTTATCATAACTAACATGAACTTGGCTTAGAGATTTAGTGAAAGAATTCAGCAGTGCCATTAAGGAATGAAGATATTTTGCAAACTTCTTTTTTTTTTTTTCTTCTGCAAACCTATTAGGATATTTATAGCTGAGGATGAAGAAAAATTAGTATCATCAAGAGGAAGGAGTTGTCAAGGAGGTTTCAGGGAAGCCAGGGTCAGCAGGTGGGGGCAGGGAAGAAGGGCATCCTCCAAACTGTGAAACTCGATGGAATAGAGGTTTCTAAAAAAAAAACAAAAACAAAAACAAACAAACAAACAAAAAAACCCCAGAAAAATAATTAGTGGATTCACATAAATAGACGTCATTAGCTGTAGTAATGTCTATGAAAATAAATAACCGTTGAAAACAATGTAACTCCTGGTAATGTACTGTGTTGTAATATTGATGGCCGCCTGTGGGAAGCCTCTGACAGCTGTTAAGCCAATGTGACAATTAGCAAACCTTATGGTCATGCCGGTAAGATTATTATGCAACACGCTCCCCAGCAAAATCAGACGACTTCCTTCTTTGTGTGGCTCTATCCACGTGGAGAGTCAGTGAGTCCGACGCTCCGTTTAAGCAAAGTCGTGAGCTGGGATCGCCTGAGCCACATACACATGTGTGCGCGTGCATATATATATATTTCTTGATGTCTTCTGAAAGATTTAGAGAAACTCACAATTTAAACAAGAACAATATCAACTCAGCTGTGTAGCAGATACTTCAATTATAATCGCTAATGGACAAATTGAGAGATAAAAAGACTTTTCTATCACGTTGAAATTCAATGAACAGTTTTCAATTAGGCTTAGGATATAAAAGGGAAAAGAAAAGCGACTTTTCCTTGATGTTAACATTGCCGAGAAAGATGAGAGGAACTTTGCTTTTTCATTATACTGAAGAGATGCATATAATGCCGCATATTTAAATTATAAATCAGGTCGCTATCTGCCAACTGAAAGCAATATCAATTAGAACTTAGGTGGATTAAGCTTTAAAATGCCTTATATTTAATGACAAAAGCATGACTGTTAATCTCCGCAGCCATCAAAGGGATAATTTAAGGCAGCAAGAAATCAGAGAATGATGTCACAAATATAGGCCCTTGCAGCTTTTTGGATAGTATTATCGTAATTAATGTACTTCGAATGACTTTTTTGTGGGTTATGGGCTTTCACAAAAGCATTTATTGCGGGCATAAAATATAAAACTCTAAAGAGTGGGTTTGACTAAGGTTGACTGGAGGGTCCTTACCCTTTCTGCTACAGTAATTCCTGTAAAATAATAGTTTCATTTACAGGCGCAATTTATAATGTTGAATTTATGCCAGTTCATCTGATATAAATCATGGTAATAGCATGATCTATTGTATGTCACTTGAGCGAATGCAAATTAAATATCGTTAAATTAAAGAAAAACTGTTAAAATAACATTAGGTTGTAACTAGAGCTGCTGCACTAAAGGAAATGTGGGGTTAAGGATGAAATTTCACTACTGTAGGTCTTGATCTAATCCCGGAATGTGTTGCCAAAAGCAAATACACAGACACAAATAAGTAAATGAGTAAATGGTATCGTGGAATTATGGACAAAGTCATAAATCCATTCCAGAGCGTTCTTTCCTTTTAATTTCTAACAGAACTCTAAAAATAAATAGCTGTTTTTTTTTTTTTCCTGTTGGATTTTGCTTCCTGCAATTCTTTAATGTCTTATTCAGCAATTGGAAATGAAGTTTCTTTTTTAATTACTTGGCGGATTTTTTTTTTTGGACTCAGAGGCTTTTTCTTTTTCTCTCCAGCCCCCCCCCCCGCGGAGCACTTTCAACAAAACTGTTGTTTGTTTACTTCTCCAGACTCCAGCAACCTCCTGTTAACAGGCCCAGAGAGCAGAGTGGGGTTAGCTAGCTAGTTCCCTAGATTCTTTTCATTGCTTCTATAGTGATAGATCGTGAGACTGAATCAAAGAGCCAATCACACCTTCAATTCTTGAATGTGGTTCTAGAAAGCCTGGTCATTAATAAACAGGAGTGATTAAAATGCATCTACCAGACAAATCTACTTCTTCCCACAAATCAGAATTCTCTTCATTCCATTTCAGAAGCTGATTGCAACTCATTTGCAAAGCAGACCAGAGCCACTGGGTTAAGATAAACATGGGGTGGGAGGATGGTCTGGAGAGGGAGAGAGAGACTAAGAAACAGTGGGTACAGGCAATATTATTTTCCTTTTACATAGAAAAAATACATTACAAACGGTATCGTCAATGGATCTACAGTTGGGAAGGAATAAGTTGGGATTTTGGGGGTGTGTGTGTGTGTGTGTGCGTGTGTGTGTTCTGTTTCACATGTAACCCAGTACGTTGTCAGAACTCAATAAATGTTGATGGATGACAGGGTGACATACCCATTACAACATCAATTAATTTGCTGTCAAGAAAAAGTGGGCCCTTCAAATTATCCAGTCATAATTGCCTTGGCTTTGCTAACTTTTTCCCCCTTCCATAACAGGTTATGTGAGGAGTTATCAACACATATGTCTCAGAAATATTCAATAAAAGGCTGCATTTTTTCCCACATGCCATGATAGGAAAAAAAAAGATACAATTTATGGTGGTGACTGCTTACCTGTGAAGATGTGAATGTGGGGTTATCCCGATGGACGAAGGAAGCAGTGTGGGGGGTGTAAAACAGAACACTGGTGATAGTGCGTATAAACTGGGTTTGAAGACGAACTGCAAAGCTAACATTTATTAAATAGTTGGCTGATTATGTGCCAGGCATATACTAACCAGGACTGGGGTGAGGAAAGTGAAGCAGCTACTGTGGGTACAAAATTTGGGGGGAAAGGGCATTTAAAAAATTCAGTAATCAACATAAACCATATTTCAGTGCAATATTTAAAAAAATCAAAATTAACATAAAAGTCCATAATGAACAAAATATCAAAATTTTAAATAAAGGCAGGATCACTAACAGTGCTGTGTGAATCCATACTGGAGCCTGAGGCTAAAGGGAAAATGTGCATTTCCATAGGCATGCCTTTATGTATTTTTTTAATGGTTAGTTTCTTCCCCCAGAACATTAAAGAAGTTGAAAAAAAAAAATACTGACAAACTGACTCGTAGGTACATTAAAACTCATAACATTAAGTTTAAATATTTTATTTTTACCCCACACCGAATAGATCAGAATTTCACTTTTTCTGCCTTTAATGGAAGCAAAATAATCAATAATGTTTTCAAAATCTAATTATGAAAGAAAATTTAACAATTAAATACATATGAGGATGCATATGAAAATGCACATTTTCTCTTTTGTCTCAGACTCCAGTATGGATTCACACAGCACTGTTAGTCATGCTATTTTTATGTAGAATTTTGGTATTTTGTTCATCATGGATCTTTTCTTTTAATTTTGATTTTTTAAAAAATATTGATCAAAATATGATTTATGTTGATTACTCAGCTTTTTGGAATCCCCTGAAATTCTTTGGCTAAGGCAGATGCTTCGCCTGCCTCACCTAGTTCCAGCCTTAACATACTACATAGTATTCATTTAATCTTTCAATACACCCAGAGGAAGGCCTTCTTTTTTTTTTTTAATATTTTATTTATTTATTTGAGAGAGACAGAGATAGTGAGAGAGAGCTCAAGCAGGAAGGAGGGGGAGTAGCAGACACCTCGCGGAGCAGGGAGCCCGATGCGGGGCTCTATCCCAGGACCCTGGAATCATGACCTGAGCCGAAGGCAGAGGCTTAACAATCTGAGCCACCCAGGCGCCCCGAGGAAGGCCTTCTTATCATGTGTATTTTGCAAATGAGGAAGTGGAGTGGTAGCACCTTTGGGTGCCCCAACCCAATCCTTAGGCATTCCCTGGTCTGCCAAAGGCTTATTGCTGGCCTCTGTGACTCTCGGCCCCAGGGCCTTTGCTGGTCCCCAGAGAATGTTCTGTCAACAGAGAGGTTGAAGAAGTACAGCTGTGTGAATGCCCAGGGGGTAGCTCTCCCCCACTGACTGAAGATAAATCTCCCAGCCTCCTTGCTAAGTGGGGCATTACTGCTCCGAGCTGTAATCTTCTGGAGGCCCCCAGCAGGAATGAGTCCCTTTGCCCCTAATGAGTAACAGCTCCTTGGTGCTTTCCATACTGGGCTCCCTCCTTCCCCTGTCTGGCTTCTTACCGCTTAACGGGTGCTTCTTGGGATCATCTCCCAAATAAGCTACTTGCACTCAAAACCTATCTCCGGATCTGTTTTGGGAGAGGCCGACCTGAGACGTGGAGGCACAGAGATGTTGGTTCGGTAACTCATTAAGTCAATACATTTAAAATATTGTGGGAGATCAGAAATTCTCACCAAGGGAGTCAGGCTCTGGAGTGTGTGTTCTTCCCTACATTCTGCCACACACTTTGGCGAACTAGGCCTGTGGGCCAAATTTGGCTCACTGCCTGTTTCCATCTGGCTATGAGCTACGAATTGTTTTTACCTTTTTAAGTGGTCAAAAATAATAATAAAAAAAAGAATTGTATTTTTCGACATGTGAAATTGAAATGTCAGAGTCCACAAATAAAGTTTTATTGGCACACAGCCATGCCCATACATTTACATATGGTCTGGGGTTGCTCTCCAGCTACTGATGGCCGAGTTGAGTCATTACCACAGAGACTGAGTGGCCTTGCAAAGCCAAAAATATTTGCAAACCTTTACAGAACAAGTTTCCTGAGTCCTGTTCTACTGCTGTTTTATTCCAGCTTTGTAACTTCTTAGTCGGGTGGCCTTAGATAAGTTTCTTCACTAACTTCTCTGAATCTCAGATTTTGCAAATGCAAAATGGGGTTAAATAGTTGCTGCCCTACGGTACTTTTGAAGATTTCACATTTGAGGGAATATTTGCAAAGCTCTGGGCACACAGTTCACCTCCCAGAAACATAATTTCCATTTCCACCAAAATAAATTTTATGAAAATATTGTGATTTAAGTTGTCTCTTAGCCTATGAAGGCCCTCCTTAGTAACCAGCAGATTTTTCTGGTGGGTTGGTCTGGGAGAGCATCTGCATTCCAGAGGTAATGGTGGGCCTAATTGCCTGTTAGCTGCAGATTCCTTTAAAGTTGGGGAAGACATGGGAAAGCCGAGCAAACAAATGCAGAAAAACAAAGCAGCATGGAGAACGTCAGGGGTAGCATGTGAGAAACTGGAATCAATATTCAAAATGCATGCATGTCTCAATTTTTCTTTGTTACTGTGCCACTGTTTTGAAAAGTCTAAATTATGCTTGCAAAAACTTAACGTATGCATACATATGTATGAAAGTATACAACTTAGCGGGGACGAGACCGCAGAGCACAACAGTAGGTTTTGCTTAGAAAAAGAGGCAGAAGCAAAGAGTTAAGATTCATTTCCTCACACAAGTCGAATGGTGGGTCATTCTAGCACACCTTTCCCAGACATTTTTAACAGATTCATGAGAAATGTAAAGGAGGCTTCTCCATTTCTCTTGAATTCATCTCTTTTCAGCCATACCTCTGGTCCAGGTGGCTTTTATCTCTCTCCTGGCTTATGACTTCCCAATCTGGTCTTCTGCCCGCCAGCAGTTTTCAAACGGGGCGATTTTGCTCCCCAGGGGATTTTTGTTGCTGTTGTCATAACCAGGAGGAGGCTACTGACATCTAGTGAGTACAGGTTGGGGGTGGCGATGTGATTCTACAAGGCACAGGACAGCGCCTGTCCCCGTCAAAGAACTGTGCAGCCCCAAAGGTCAAATAGTGCCATGACTGAGAAACCCCTGCAGTCCTTCCCTCCCATGGGCTCTCAGTTCAGCAGCCAGAGTGGTTTTTTACTTTCTGAAATGTAAATCTGATCATGTTGCTTCCTTGCTTAAGACCCTTATGGTGTTCTCACGGCTTGCAGGGTAAATCTGAGTCCTTCTCCATGATTATGAAACCCCCCATGCCTGTTTCTTGCCTATCCTTCCCCTCATCTCTTTTGTCTTCCTACTCTTCCTCCCCTCCCTTCCCCTCCTCTCTCCCTCCCCTCCCCTCCACTCCCCTCCCCTCCCTCCCTTTCTCCGTTTCTTTCCTTCTAAGACTTTCTTTTTAAGTAATCTCTACACCCAATGTGGGGCTCAAACTCACAACCCTGAGATCAAGAGTAGCACACTCTACCGACTGAGGCCGCCGGACACCCCCTACTTCTATTTTCTAAATGCATGATGTCGTTGCTCACCTGTAGGACTTGGCATAAGCTGTTTCCAAAGGCTGAGTCACCTTTCCAGAACCCTCTTCACCTTTTCCTGGTCAGCTCCTACGCAGGAATGCTGTCAAATATCAGCTTACAGACTAGCTCCCCTCCATGGCAGCTATCATCTCTCCAAAATGCTTAATCCCTTCCGTTGTAATCGCTTCATCAGTGATCTGCATTCTTATTTGGACTCAAAGCTCTCTGAGGGCAAGGATTGTGTCTTTTTCTCCCACTATTACATGTGCAGTGTCTGGCACCCAAAAGTCTCTCAGTAAATATTTGTTGATGAATGGAGTGTATTATGTTAGTTTGTGTGGAGCAGTCAATTCAAAGTGGTGTTAAGACATTTACAAGTGTAGATTGATGTGACAATTCATACTTCTGGGTTGGGATAATACTGATTTACCATGTAGTCCTATCAACTAACGAATAAAGAGAGGAAGTAGAAATCTGAATTTGAGCAATGTCAATTAATAGGCTGTGCTAGATCCTTTGCAGGAGATGGAGAAGTACTGTTTTATTTAAAAATAAATTACTTTAAAAAATCACTAGGCAATAGGTAATGTCACTGTCAAAAACTGTGGAAGGTCTAAGATTTCACTTTGTTCGCAAGCTAACAAGTGAGCCTGCCACAGTTTCATGGATGCTGGCAGAAGACAGAAGACTTCTGGGTCAGAGACAAAGAAGTTTATTACTCACAGCATGGCAGGTGGCATGAGCTTCATATTTGTGTCTCTTCCCCTTGCTGTCAAGTCCCATGTGGGCAATGTAGAGTGACCTGGGGTAGATTCTGCACACCCAGCAGGTTTATATTACAGCTGAGGACCCTTGAATTTAACAAGCCTTCAATATTATAAAAGGGCTACTGGTCAATCTTTGCCTTAGAGGGAGGCATTACCTTTACTACCCTGGTCAGGAGACAAATCTGCTTTCTGCCCTGGAGGGAGACACTATCTCTATTTTTCAAGGTTATATGCTATGTAAACATCCTTTCAAGGCTATGTGCTATACAAACATCCTTGAAAAGATAGTCTGGGACAAAAGCTGTCACAAGCCATGTAGAAATGCTATGGAGAATTGCATAGAGTCACTATGATGCATTGAACTGTTAATGCTTTTAGAATGAGCTTTAAACTCAACCTCCTTTCTATCCTTTGAAGTATGAGGTAACATTCCCTTGTATACTCATTTACATGCAAGATAGATGGGATGAAGAGAAAATGTAGAAACATGCCTGGGTTTTTCTGCATTAAATTATTCTCATACATACGTAGAATGTGCTGGCAAACATTTGAAAATACATTTCTCTGGGAATGGCACCGGCTACCAAATCAAGTCCTGTTGCTTCCATCTTCCAAATATTTCTTGAATTCATCCATTCATCTCCACCTCCATAGCCGCCATCTTGTTTCAGGCTGCCACTTTCTCCCGTGGGGATTACAGCAAAGGTTTCCTGAGTGCTTCTCCCCTTCTGCTCCAGTCACTGCTTAGCTAGCCTCTTGAAGCCCAGTTTTCTTATCTCTGAAATGGACAAAGCAACCTTCCTACCCTGTAGGAATTTTGTGGGCATTATGTGGAATGGTGCAGGGCAGCCTGATAAGTACTGAGGCTCAACTAATGTTAGCTCTCATGATTTGTTACTTCTTTAGGCACAGGCCCTGAATTCCTATTCTCCAAGTTTGATTTCTTATAACCAACCTGTACTCTGAGGCAAAAGCTTCAATGTGGAATCACTCCTTATGAATGGAATCAAGTAAGGTCAAAGCATTTCTAGGTGAAAGGTACTATGTGAGGAGCAGGGGTTTAAACTTGGGAGAAAGGATAAAGCAGACCAGTTGATCTTCACCCTTTGAGGAAATATAATTTGAACAATTCTTCTATTGCAAACTAACTCCATTTCACTGGGAATGTACATTTGCTAAGCACATCAGAATTTTAAAAAAAAGATTTGAAATCTCTTCTCTATTCTGTGATTAATTGAACATGTTTGGGCCAATACAGGAGGAATAAAATTACCGCATCACTATATGTATGTGAGATAAAATATACGATTAAAAATATTTATTATACTGATGTGGAAAAGAATAATATGTTAAACAGATAAGCATGTAATAATGCATATTTCCCCCATAAAATTTAATTTATCCCTCGGACCGGGCATAAACTTTCCTCTTGAACAACTTGCTTTCCAACTATAGATTGCTGAGCTAAACTGCTTAGTTTTACAGCAAATTGATCACTACTGTAATATTTCAGGAGCAAAATGATCCTCACCAGTCAGTTTGATTTCAAAGGCCAAAATTTATAGTTTTGTTCCTGATTTAGTGATAAGATTTTTTAACATATTGAGCATTTTATCACCTTCTCTCAGGACATGGAGTTGAACTTACAAATGAAAAAAAAAAAGCCAACAAAAAAGGGATCATAAATAATATACTACAGAATGACAGAAGAGTTTAATATTCCCTTTGGACCAGTGGGAAATTACTCAGATTTCTGTCCTTGTAAACGTATGTCCTGGTCTCTATGGAAGATGTGTTTTACAGTCTTTATGCTTCCAGAAAAGAGTCAAAGACAAAGCTGGAAATCCAAACCACAAGGACTTTGCTAAAGCAAAAAGTAAACTTTATTATATGCATGCTCCCCAGGGTCTCAACTCGACTTCATTCAAGGCATATAAAATGTAGTTATTGGACACTTCTGATATGTTGAAAATAGGTGCAGACATTTAATGATGGGAAAGTTCATGACTCAGTAAAGATTACTCCCTAGCTGGTAGCTTAGGACAGAAAACTATAAAATCAAATTATGATAATCATAGGAGTCAGGAGAAAAAAGTAGACCCACCAAGCTCTATTTACTGAATTTTTGAATTCATTATGCACCACCTACTTTGGAAGCACAGGGAACAGATTTTTTGATAATCTCAGTAGATTTGCAAAGTAAACCTATTTTGTGATTACTATAGTGATTTTTGGGGAAGACTTAAGTTTCGTTTTTTTTTAAAATTTTTTGATTGTTATGTTAATCCCCATACATTACATCATTAGTTTTAGATGTAGTGTTCCATGATTCATTGTTTGTGCATAACACCCAGTGCTCCATGCCGAATGTGCCCTCCTCAATACCCACCACCAGGCTAACCCATCCTCCCACCCCCCTCCCCTCTAGAACCCTCAGTTTGTTTTTCAGAGTCCATTGTCTCTCATCGTCTCCATCGTCTACCCCTCTGATTTCCCCCCCTTCATTCTTCCCCTCCTGCTAACTTCTTTTTTTTTTTTCCTTAACATATATTGCATTATTTGTTTCAGAGGTACAGATCTGAGATTCAACAGTCTTGCAAAATTCACAGCGCTTACCAGAGCACATACCCTCCCCAGTGTCTATCACCCAGTCACCCCATCCCTCCCACCCCACCCCCCACTCCAGCAACCCTCAGTTTGTTTCCTGCAATTAAGAATTCCTCATATAGTGAGGTCATATGATACATGTCTTTCTCTGTTTGACTTATTTCACTCAGCATAATACCCTCCAGTTCCATCCACGTCGTTGCAAATGGCAAGCTCTCATTCCTTTTGATGGCTGCATAATATTCCATTGTATATATACACCACATCTTCTTTATCCATTCATCTGTCAATGGACATCTTGGCTCTTTCCATAGTTTGGCTATTATGGACATTGCTGCTATAAACATTGGGGTGCACGTACCCTTTCAGATCTCTACTTTTGTATCTTTGGGGTAAATACCCAGTAGTGCAATTGCTGGATCATATGGTGGCTCTATTTTCAACTTTTTGAGGAACCTCCATACAGTTTTCCAGAGTGGCTGCACCAGCTTGCCTTCCCACCAACGGTGTAGGAGGGTTCCCCTTTCTCCGCATCCCCGCCAACATCTGTCATTTCCTGACTTGTTAATTTTAGCCATTCTGGCTGGTGTGAGGTGGTATCTCATTGAGGTTTTTTTTTTTTTTTTTTTAAGATTTTATTTATTTTTTAGAGAGCGAGAGAGAAACAGCATGAAAGGGGCAAGGGTCAGAGGGAGAAGCAGGCTCCCCGCTGAGCCGGGAGCCCGATGTGGGACTAGATCCCAGGACCCTGGGATCATGACCTGAGCCGAAGGCAGACGCTTAACCATCTGAGCCACCCAGGCGCCCTGAGGTTTTGATTTGGATTTCCCTGATGCCGAGCGATATTGAACACTTTTTCATGTGTCTGTTGGCCATTTGGATGTCTTCTTTGGAAAAATGTCTTTTCATGTCTTCTGCCCATTTCTTGATTGGATTCTTTGTTCTTTGGGTGTTGAGTTGGATATGTTCTTTATAGATTTTGGATACTAGCCCTTTATCTGATATGTCATTTGCAAATATCTTCTCCCATTCTGTCGGTTGTCTTTTGGTTTTGTTGACTGTTTCCTTTGCTTTGCAAAAGTTATCTTGATGAAATTCCAATAGTTCATTTTTGCCCTTGCTTCCCTTGCCTTTGGCGATGTTTCTAGGAAGAAGTTGCTGCGGCTGAGGTCGAAGAGGTTGCTGCCTGTGTTCTCCTTTAGGATTTTGATGGACTCCTATCTCACATTGAGGTCTTTCAACCATTTGGAGTCTATTTTTGTGTGTGGTGTAAGGAAATGGTCCAGTTTCATTCTTCTGCATGTGGCTATCCAATTTTCCCAACACCATTTGTTGAAGACACTGTCTTTTTTCCATTGGACATTCTTTCCTGCTTTGTCGAAGATTAGTTGACCATAGGGTTGAGGGTCCATTTCTGGGCTCTCTATTCTGTTCCATTGATCTATGTGCCTGTTTTTGTGCCAGTACCATACTGTCTTGATGATGACAGCTTTGTAATAGAGCTGGAAGTCCGGAATTGTGATGCCGCCAGCTTTGCTTTTCTTTTTCAACATTCCTCTGGCTATTTGGGGTCTTTTCTGGTTCCATACAAATTTTAGGATTATTTGTTCCATTTCTTTGAAAAAAGTGAATGGTATTTTGATGGGGATTGCATTGAATGTGTAGATTGCTCTAGGTAGCATTGACATCTTCACAATATTTGTTCTTCCAATCCATGAGCATGGAACGTTTTTCCATTTCTTTGTGTCTTCCTCAATTTCTTTCATGAGT